>NC_079890.1:3171159-3471159 GCF_024868665.1 Triplophysa rosa
AAAATGAAAATTCTGTCATCATTTACTCACCCTCTTGTATTTCAAACCTGTGTGACTTTCTTTCTTCTGCAGAACACAAAAGAAGATATTTTGAAGAATGTTGGTATTATGAGGAAATTATCACCACTGACCCGACATTGACTTCAGGTGAGACCTTACTTTCATTTACCCGAATATTAGCCAACTACTGAAAAACAAGTAAACCAGGTTTACAGATGGTGTAAAACTAGCTAAATATAAAAAAGCATGTTTTGTTGTACAGGTGGCAGGTACATCTGGGACAATCCTCAATATAGTGGATGTATGTATTTGACTACAAGTAGCCTCAAGACATCCAAATACTTCAGTTTGTCACATACGCTGAAAAAACATAACTTTGGACTAACTTAAAGAAACAATGTAATACTGTAACTGAACATGAATCATTCACTTGAATAGATTATATTAATTGAACATGATTTATTCTCATTACTGTAATTTATTTTGAAGCTGAATGGACACAAGCTGTTTTAGTTAAACTATTAAGGAGATTCACATCATCATTTTTTTATTAAAGTAAAAATTATTTTCTTTACTTTTACATGTGCAAAGCTCATATAGACCAATTTGGAGTCGACGTCACGATAACGTCACTGCCAGCTGCGCGTGCATACTGGTGGCAGAAAAACAGTGGAAACAAAGCAATGAACGAAACGTAGGAGACAATTCCTTCAAAAATGTGTTTTCGTGTTATTGAATATCAGAATAGGAATGGCAAAAATTATGGTGTTATTTCCTATGGAATTCCGTTGTTGAATATGACATTTTAAGCTAAACAAGCCATTAAACGAACAGGCTGGACTGAATAAATCATTTGGAATACTCGTTTCTCTGTGTTTATTTTATTTCAGGTAAGGTTTTCTATACAGTTTATCACACACAAATGCAAAATGAATTATGTAACGTTAGTTATATAAGAACAATAATTTAGATGCTTTCTGCCACCAGTTCAGCTCCGCCCACAGACTGTTAGCAAACAAATGATTGGTCTATATAGGGTAGATACAGTGGAGTCAGCTATAATGCAACTAATTTTTTAAAAGTTTAATTGGCTATTTAAGTCATTTTAACATATTATTTTGATAAGTTGCTATAACTTGTAAGCAACCAAGTGTGATGTTACATGTGACATTAATAAACTCTGTGGTAACCTTTGTTGCTTGAGTAATACTACTTAAATTAAATTTTTGTTAAAGCAGAGTGTCATTTACTATTAGCCAGGTTAAAAACAGAAACACTGGTTTTCAAAATGCCCTTTGGTTCATATTTTGTTGTATTGGCTGGAATGAAATCCAGTCATTCAAAAGTTGAAATATGTACATAAAAGAGATTCTTTCATAACATCTAAATAAAACATTTTATCAATGTAAAACACATTTTAGAATAAGAAAAATGTTGTACATGTGCAGTGCATCATATAAGTTTTAGATAGGTAAATAATAGATACATATTTGTGTCACTATTATTATTTCCATATGCAGCACATGGATCATGGAATGACTTGAAAGAAGATGGGCTCATACTTAAAACCCACCAAACCAATATGACTTTTATGCCATTATGGTATATATACACATAGCTTAATATATCGAATTATCATAATACAAAATAACACTTTCTGAAAAGTTAAAAATAATAAGAGTCACATTTTTTAATTCTATTGGCGGTGGTATTTTGAGAGAAAAATTAAGTGACTAGATGATGAAATTTGTAGGCCTACTCTTGCAAACAATTTTGTGCTCTAGTAATTTCATTTTTGGTGTTTATAGATATTAATGGTGATGATAAAGGGCACACACACAGCACATAATAAATGAGATCACACAGTAAAATTGCCAGTGTTAAAAAAAGGTCAAATTAACACGCACCGTGTATATATAATTCACACTCTGGTGTGGATTATATAAACACTGTGAGTGTTAATTTGACCTTTTTAACACTGGCGATTTTGCTGTGCAGTTGATCACAACAGAGCATCAATTTAAGCTTTTAAAGAAGCTAACGTGATTACGTTTAACGTGAAATTATTATTATAAGCACGCGCCTGCATGTACACGTGTGTGTGTTGCGCAGGAGTCGAAGCGGAGGTCTGATTAGATGATTACTAGCGGAAACAGCACTACGTTATCGATCTTTATCCCACTTCCGTAAGTCTACAGGTCTATTGCTTAATAATGCAGGCTCGTGATTGTTGAATTAATACTTTAAATAAAGTTGATTAGAACTGAACAAAAAGTCATGGTTGATTTCTGGATGCCAGATCTATTGTCTATGATCTAGATATTGTGAGGACTGAAGGTTCAGCGTGAACATCAAGGGTACAGGAGGTGATGTGTCCTCACAGTTTACTCTCATCCTGCTGCTGCTGATAATACTGCCCTACATCATCTCATGACATTCATTTGTGAAATCAGGACATTACAGTTTACTCCATGAGAGATCTGAGAGGAGAACAGAAGATGTGTTCACGATCTCGATCTGGAGCATGTGTCATGAACTGGTGAGGTGCAAGGACAGAGGACCCAAACGCAGACAGCGGGTAAGGGGTTAACAAGACATTTTAATAAAACAAAACAAAACAAAACAAAAACCCATGAGGGGGTAACATAATAGAACAAGGGAAGATCACGACATGACAAGACAGGACTAAGGCTAACTACACTGAAACCAGACTGGAGATAACAAACAAGGACTACAATTAACTAAACTAGACTTGACAGGGAACAAGAACTCACCAGACAAATAACACGAATGACAATGAACCAGCACAGAACAGAAAACACAAGGGCATTATAAAGGGGATAAATCAAGAGGGGAACAGGTGAAGGGCATGAAACAATAAACGTGCAATAACGAGGAGATGAGAGGGCGGGAACAGAGACGAGACCGGAGAGAGTATGGCAAGCCAAAAGGGCCAAAATTAACTCCCTCCACATGAAACATGGGGTTCCGTCATGGTTCTGCCTCTCTTGTCATGTCTTTCTTGGTCTCGTGGCAGAACCGTGACAGAAGCCCCTCCTTAAGGAGCGGCAACCTGACGCTCCTCAAGGCAACTAACAGGACTAGACAGACAACGACACAGACAAAAAAAAGGCAACATGATAAATACAATACAAAAACACAAGAGTCCGAGGAGGAAGTCCAGACAAAGGCAAAACAGGGGAACATAAAAGTCCACACAAGGACACGGACTGGATTGCCGGCTGACACGGACAGGATTGCTGGCTGGATTGCCGGCTGCACCGGACTGGATGACTGGCTGGAGAGCCAGGGGATCTGTGGTGGGACAGGACACCGGCAGCCTCTACCCTGGAGGGGAATCCGACGGCCTCGACCCTGGAAAGGAGCCCGGCGGCCTCGACCCTGGACGGCAGCCCGGCGGCCCCGACCCTGGACGGGAGCCCGGCGGCCACGACCCTGGAGGGAAGTCCGGCGGCTCCGACCCTGGAGGGAAGTCCGGCGGCTCCGACCCTGGAGGGGAACCCGGTGGCATCAACCACCCCGCACGATCCTCTGTCTGCTGGGTCCTGGAATGGCTGGTTCATTCTGTCATGAATTGGTGAGGTGCAAGGACAGAGGACCCAAATGCAGACAGCGGGTAAGGGGTATGATTAGAACTGAACAAAAAGTCATGGTTGATTTCTGGATGCCAGATCTATTGTCTATGATCTAGATATTGTGAGGACTGAAGGTTCAGCGTGAACATCAAGGGTACAGGAGGTGATGTGTCCTCACAGTTCACTCTCATCCTGCTGCTGCTGGTAATACTGCCCTACATCATCTCATGACATTCATTTGTGAAATCAGGACATTACAGTTAACTCCATGAGAGATCTGAGAGGAGAACAGAAGATGTGTTCACGATCTCGATCTGGAGCATGTGTCATGAATTGGTGAGGTGCAAGGACAGAGGACCCAAACGCAGACAGCAGGTAAGGGGTTAACAAGACATTTTAATAATAAAACAAGACAAAAACCCACGAGGGGGTAACATAATAAAACGAGGGAAGATCACGACATGACAAGACAGGACTAAGACTAACTACACTGAAACCAGACTGGAGATAACATAAACAAGGACTACAATTAACTAAACTAGATTTGACAGGGAACAAGAACTCACCAGACAAATAACACGAATGACAATGAACCAGCACGGGACAGAAAACACAAGGGCATTATAAAGGGGATAAATCAAGAGGGGAACAGGAAGGGCATGAAACAATAAACGAGCAATAACGAGGAGATGAGAGGGCGGGAACAGAGACGACCGGAGAGAGTATGGCAAGCCAAAAGGGCCAAAATTAACTCCCTCCACATGAAACATGGGGTTCCGTCATGGTTCTGCCTCTCTTGTCATGTCTTTCTTGGTCTCGTGGCAGAACTGTGACAGAAGCCCCTCCTTGAGGAGCGGCAACCTGACGCTCCTCAAGGCAACTAACAGGACTAGACAGACAACAACACAGACAAAAACAAGGCAACATGATAAATACAATACAAAAACACAAGAGTCCGAGGAGGAAGTCCAGACAAAGGCAAAACAGGGGAACACAAAAGTCCACACAAGGACACGGACTGGATTGCCGGCTGACACGGACTGGATTGCTGGCTGGATTGCCGGCTGCACCGGACTGGACGACCGGCTGCACCGGACTGGATGACCGGCTGGAGAGCCAGGGGATCTGTGGTGGGACAGGACACCGGCAGCCTCTACCCTGGAGGGGAATCCGACAGCCTCAACCCTGGAAAGGAGCCCGGCGGCCTCGACCCTGGACGGGAGCCCTTCAGCTCCGACCCTGGAGGGCAGTCCGGCGGCTCCGACCCTGGAGGGGAACCCGGTGGCATCAACCACCCCGCACGATCCTCTGTCTGCTGGGTCCTGGAATGGCTGGTTCATTCTGTCATGAATTGGTGAGGTGCAAGGACAGAGAACCCAAATGCAGACAGCGGGTAAGGGGTTAACAAGACATTTTAATAATAAAACAAAACAAAAACTCATGAGGGGGTAACATAATAAAACAAGGGAAGATCACGACATGACAAGACAGGACTAAGACTAACTACACTGAAACCAGACTGGAGATAACATAAACAAGGACTACAATTAACTAAACTAGATTTGACAGGGAACAAGAACTCACCAGACAAATAACACGAATGACAATGAACCAGCACGGGACAGAAAACACAAGGGCATTATAAAGGGGATAAATCAAGAGGGGAACAGGTGAAGGGAATGAAACAATAAACGAGGAATAACGAGGAGATGAGTGGGCGGGAACAGAGACGACCGGAGAGAGTATGGCAAGCCAAAAGGGCCAAAATTACCTCCCTCCACATGAAACATGGGGTTCCGTCATGGTTCTGCCTCTCTTGTCATGTCTTTCTTGGTCTCGTGGCAGAACCATGACAGCGTGTAAACATTTTAGCAAAGCTTCTTGTTATTCCATGTCTCTGCTTCACCTGTTGATGCTGATAGAAAAATGCTGGGTCATTTAGTAAAACAGTTGAGACGAGTTCAAGAGACCTTTTAGATGTTTAATATCAAAAGGATGCAAAATGGGATGGGAAAATAGAGATGTCTGTTCAAACCTGGCTTTTATATGATTAAAAAAGCACAAATTAATTTTCTGTAATGTTTTCATTTGTTCAAATCTGAAGATACAGTAACTTTCGGATCAACAGGAACTTATATATATACACAGTATCTTACATTTAAAAAAGAAACCTATATATGAAAATAAACCTGAGATCTGAATATCAAACCTGGCACAAGAATTTAAAGCTGAAAGACAATAATCAGACAATTATAGAAATGTATTCAGTTAATTAATCATAAATTAATCATATTTTGTAGACAATTCAATTTGTAATCATTTCAGATTTTGAGAGATAATATTGGGGTGATATTTTCCACAAATATTTATTATTCTACAAAACTTTGATTTTATGTAGTATTTTACAGTATGTGTGTAAATTCATTTGTTGTAATGAACAGGCGAGATGATCAGTGGGGCTGAATTTTTACCTTCATTATTAAGACATGGGCTGAAGTATGGAAAGAGTTTCTCAGTGAAAGTTTGACCAGTGAAAGAGTAGATATGAGATCTGTTGTCCACATCATCAAAACAGACCAGACCCTCCTCATAATCCACAAACACCCCCACCTTCTGTGGACTCACTCTCAGACACAGAGAGACACGGGGACCAGCACAGGCACAATAATCATTCTCATCCCTCAGCATCACAGCCCAGTGTCCATCCTGAGGACTCATTGTGATCATTCCCTTCCTGTTAACAGATTCTCTGACCACTCCTAAATCCCATTCAGTTTTCTCCTTCACCTGAACCTCAAAATAAAATCTCCCTGAGGAGAATCCCTCTTTTCCCAGAACACAGACACATTTATCAAATCTCTCTGGATTATCTGGGAGTTCATGTCTAATGTCTCCAGGTTACACTTGTTTTCCATCTTCAGACAGGATGAGATTTGGATGAGCTGTATCAGGATCCAGAGTCACATCCACTGAGAGAGAGATCAGAGAATATGAATCAATATGAAGATGTTGATGTGTTTATAACTGTAGAGGTGAGTATGTGTATGTCAAGTATTATTGTTAGTGAATGTGAAGATCACACATTGTACCTGCATACTGCTGCATCTTCCTCAACACTGTCAACACAAATCACAATAACACATCATGAATAAATTAACTAAGAAACCTATAACCAATGACAGATAACAAGGATTTGTAACTATATTTCTATAGCAGATGTTTTACCAGTTTGAGTGAGTTTGTCATGTAGAGTCTCCTGCAGTTGAGTCAGAGCTCTCCTCAGAGTCTCCACACTCACATCACTCTTCATACTGATCTCAGACCAGTTCTTGGTGTGTGGAGGTCTGTACAGGGATGAGTCAATCTACAGCAGGAGAGACAGAGCATGTGTGTTAGCTGCACAATATGTGTCTGCCTGTCACAACAAAAGAGAAAACAATGAATCTGCCCTGACCTGATGCTTCCAATATATGTCTGTAACATAACATCTGCTACTTAAATGTTTATTTTGCTTTTATAAATCTTTGTTTAAAATATACTCAATTTCTGTTTTTATATATTTACATATATTAAACCACTTTAAAGCAACAACGAGCCGTTTTTCGACCTTTTGCTGCCTCGCACACCTGGCTGAGCCATGCGGCCGATCTCGAGGCCCGGAACCTTTCAGCAGGACTGCATTCTGAAACCATTTGAACATTTCCATCTCTCCACGCGCATATGGATATTGGTCCAGCACAGAGCTCGCAAGTATCCAATTCTATATAGAGAATAGCTGCGTTAAGTTCGTGCCTCTTTGTTAAAGATGATTGTTATTGGTGTTCAGAAATGTTTTACCTGCCTCGCGGCCATACTCTCTCTCTTTCTCTCTCTCTCTCTCTCTTTTTTTCTCCGCGCTCCCTAGTGCGTTTGTGTTTCATGTATTGTTTGTGTTTATGCGATCATCATTATGTTTACCATGTAGAGTAACGTTTAATAAACAACCATATATTCACTTGTGATGGGTTTTATGTGCTCAACTCATATACTTGGTCCCTTAAACTGTGTTTGATTTACGCTACCTTTGCTCTAAATCCTGTTTGGTAAAGTCATTACTTATGGCCATGAGATAACGTAAAGTGTATAATATCATTGATGCATTTGCTGGACGAATACATACAAGTATTGTTATGCTTTATATTACTAATCAGAGACTGTAAAATATGTATATTTAATAATGATTATTATACGTATTTTCCTTTGAGCTAAAATAATTCCTTGACTGAAATTGATGTTTTAAATAACTCATTTCATGGATGTGATCTTGATAGATCTGGTGGAGAATCATATTTGGTCAGCTTAGCTCATCATTATTTTAACATGCAGCTAAAACTGTCACACTTCAGAGGGACATGGGTTGTTACAAAAACCACTACATGGGGTAACCATACACCAAAACGGCTCGTTGTTGCTTTAAGTTGCACTACATACAGTACATCACACTTTATTAGGGCTTCTTTTGCTTCTGTTAGTATTATTATTAGGGGCCAAGCCCCGAAGGGGCTATGGCCTCTATTGTTCTTGTCAGTATTATTATTATTCTTAACCAATGGTAGCCCTATGAACCATACGTAGGAAAATGGTGAAAATTGGCACACTCGTAGAGGTGGTATTCATTAGTCCTGTGACCAAGTATGGGGTCTCTAGCACTCACTCTATAGAACCACCAGCAGTTCAAAAATGCACTTTTCAAACGGCTGTAACTTTTGAACCCATTGATGTACAAAAATTCTACTCGGCACACGTCACGCACTCTTCACACTCATCCCATTCCATGCCTTACACTAAGACTCCACCCATTACAGTAGCGGCCATCTTGAAAAGTACAGTATTGCGTTTTTTCGCTTCTAGTCCTAGAAATTGTGACTGATTGTCACAAAAATCGGCTGGGACAATCTTTGGACGGAGCCGCATAGAAGAGATGCTCCGGAATGGAGATTTTTGCTGTTGCTCAAAAGTTACGACGCCACAAACTTTTCAAAGTTGACCCAAAAATGGATCTTAGGCCGTATCTCAAACACTTATTGATCCATCGGTAAGAAACTTAGTACGCTTCATCGACACCTCAGACTGGGGGTCTTTGCCAAAATGTGGAACAGCGCCACCTATAGGTCGCGAGATTTGAAAAATGGCTATTTTTGCTCGTAACTTTTGAAATGTTTGTCAGAAAACCGAGATCTCGGTGTCTATGGATTCCTGCGATTACAATTCTGTCACGATTGGATGATAATAGTCCAAGTATGTAAACAAACGAAATGTAATGTCATTTTAGTAATGAAATAAAATAAAATAAAGTGCAATGTATGTAGTGCAATGTAAAGTGGTTTATAATACATATAAATATAATCAAACAGAAACTAGGTAGAAAATGACTCAGTCACTTCAAACATTTGTTCTCCTATACACTGTATTTCTGCTAATTTTGCTCTACGCTCTTGATTCAGCCCCTTCGGGATTGGCACATGTCAATGTTTGAACCTCTGATAGCTCTCCTCGGGATGCCAAGTTAAGCATGATAACTGAGTGGCACACATGATATAAGGGCTACAAGAGGTCGCGCATTCGAACCTCGTGTTGCGCATTTATACATTTCTTTTCGTTTGTTTGTTTACATACTTGCACTATTTGTACGCAGCCCAGCTGCAAATGCTTTGGCAATACGAATGTACATTTTGTCATGCCAATAAAGCACACTTAAATTGAAACTGAAATTGAGAGAGAGACTGACCTGTAGGAGGTGGAGATGATGGTCAGTGTGTGAGAGCTGCTCCAGCTCACTGTCTCTCCACTTCAGCTCAGTGATCTCCTGCTCCAGATCTTTAATGAGATCTTCATCCTGTTTCTCTGCTGCTTTCTGCTGCTCGTCCATCATCTCCAGCAGCTCAGTCTGACGTCTCTCAATGGATCTGATCAGAGCGCTGAACACCTCAACACTAGCTGCTTTCTCCTCATCCGTGCTTCTCTGAAACAACACGCTTGACATTCTCATTCATCATCTTTATTTATAACACAAACATCTTCAACTCACTTTTCTGAGTTCGGCTGAGTGTTTGATGTCTTGAATCTTCTTGATTCTCTCCTGGATCATCTGCTGAACGTCTGTCTGTGTCTTCTTCAGTTGAGTCTGCAGACAGACAGCAACACACAGACACGTTTTATCACAGGTAAACAGGTTATTAAATCATGTTTTAATGTTGTTATTAACTCAAACCTTCTTGTCTTTACTCATCTCCTCTAGAGGAACAGTGTTGTGAGTCTTGTGGTCTCCATCGGTACAAAACACACACACACACGTCTGATCATCTCTACAGAAGAGCTCCAGAGGTCTCTCGTGTTTCTGACATATATAGTCCTTTATATTCTCCACAGGATCCATCAGTTTGTGTTTCTTTAACGTCATTTTCTGATGAAGCTCCAGGTGAGTTTCACAGTAAGATGCCTGACACACCAGACAGGACTTCAGGGCTTTCAGCTTTCTTTCATCACAGATGTCACAGAGAACTTCAGATCTTGTCAGACTGAACTTTTCCTTAAAGTGCAGCGCAAGCTGTTTAAGTGTGGTGTTGATCTTGAGGTCTGGTCTTTTACTGAAGGTTTCTTTACACATCGGACACGAGCAGATGAGACTGATGTCCCAGCACTGTTTCAGACAGCTCCTGCAGAAGTTGTGTCCACATGGAGTGCTGACTGGATCACTGAACACATCCAGACACACAGAACACTGAAGCTCCTCCGTCAGACAAACACAGGACAAAGACAGAACTGAGAAACACAGAGAAATCATGAATGTTTATCACAGACAGATTCTTCATTTTAATAATGCAATAAGACTGTAAACATGAGATGTGTTCCTGTTGCTCAGTGGTTAGAGGACGGCGCTTACATTGAGGATCACTCATACTGCGTCTCCTCGTCCTTCTTGGTTTTGGTGATGTTGGTTCTGCCATTGCACGTCTTCTCTTTAAATCATTTTAGAAAAGAGTAACAACACAAATCACATTTCACAGTATCACATCAAACAGATTTAACTACAGTATATGCCATAATTCAGAGCATAAAACACATTAAAAAAAAAGTGTTTGCAAAAAATGTTTCTTATTCTGTCTGTAGTTCACACACTTCCTGTTTCTTTAAGTCTGTTAGTCGTGTGACACAATAACAACAAACACTAAACTTTAGAAGAGCTTACAAGTTACAATAAAACAGTCTACGCAGTGGTCACCAACCCTGCTCCTGGAGATCGACCGTCCTGAAGATTTCAGCTCTAACCCCAATCAAACACACCTGAACTATCTAATCAAGGTGTTCAGGTTTGCTTGATAATCACAGACAGGTGTGCTGAAGCAGGGTTGGAGATGCAGTCTGCAGGACGGTCGATCTTCAGGGACAGGGTTGGTGACCACTGGCAGTATGCTTAATAAAATCCTGTTAACATTTCAGTGTAGTTTAACTAGTTTAACTCGTGTATTAATCTGGTTTCGTCTAATGTGCTCTCGACACACACCCCACTGAACAAAACACCAACGTTACATGGTTGTTCAGAGGAATTTTTCATATATTTCATCATGTTACCTGTGAATGAGTCAGCTGTGATCATGTACATCTTTAAAAGTCTCAGATATCTTGCTTTTGAAGAAATAAAGTGTTTAAAGACTTGCAGATTGTTGTTCGTCAGTTTAGTTTAATTTTCACTGAAAGGTCTCGCTCACCTGTGGTGATGTTTATACTGTAGCTCCTCCCACATTTTCACTTGTGTGGAGCTGCTGCAAATGTAAATATGGATCTGTATGAGGTGAGATTTAAAAATAGCTAAGCTTGAGGTCTCACCTGATTCCAAATGATGAACCATTTGATTCGTGACGTTCAAAATGAGCTGCACTAAAGCTTGAATGAGATGGAAAACATATATAGCCTACTTGCTTAGACGTCTCGAAATGTTGAAAAATCATGAATAAAAAAACGTTCATAAATTCTTTATGTTCATCTCATTATATTCGGTAAAAATCCGAAGTAAAATGCTTTAGATAAAAGAACAGACCAAAATTCAAGTTGTAAAATCTTACCCTTCATCGTCACTCTCAAGAAATTTGTGGTTATTCAATATGGTGCTTTAAAGTGATAGTTCACCCAAAAATGAAAATTCTGTCATCATTTACTCACCCTCTTGTATTTCAAACCTGTGTGACTTTCTTTCTTCTGCAGAACACAAAAGAAGATATTTTGAAGAAATATCTGCAGAAATGTTCTGCAGAAAAAGGTTAAACGGGTTTGAAATGGTGAAAGGGTGAGAAAATAATGACATAATTATACGATTTTACGTGGTCACGTGATAATAATAAACTATTAAGTATTACTAATTAAACTCAATTGTTTCTTTTCATTTTATTGAAGGGGGTGAAAACAGATCAGAAACAGAAACATTGACTTTCAATTAAACCCATGTAAAACTTTATATAAGTAGGCCTATGACTTTAAATGAATGACTTTTCGGTGTAGTAAAACCTAAGTGAAGCGTGACAGAATACAAATAATCGTGTATTATACAGTGAGACAAATATTGATCTTTGAGAATTATTGTGTATCAGATAGTGATACAAATCTTAATCGTTGTGATCGTTCCAGTATTTTTTGTGCAATAGATATTATTATTTCCAGATGAAGTGTCTATTGCGTCATAATGCAGGCTCGTAATTGTTGAATTAATGCTTCAAATAAAGTTTATTAGAACTGAATAAAAAGTCATAGCTAGTCCTTAAGGGCAAAACCAGTTAGACATTTCTCAAAGTGAAGAGAAGAAAGAGTTTTACAGGTTTTGAAAGATAAATGATGACAACACTTTAATTTTTAAGAGTTCGTGTCTCATTCTTGAAAAAGCATCACAGGACAATGCGTAGTAATGCCTGAAGATGGCGCAAGAGGCACAAATATCGCAATGAAAACAAGAATCCACCTTTACTGTCAAAAACACATGGTCAAGAGTAATGATTCGTGATTCTTCTAAGGTCATTCATCTAAATTGAATATATGAGATCCTGTAACACATATATGACTGGCTTTAAAGTTTGGTAGTCAGATCGGCAGTGATACGTCTAATTTTACTTTTTCTTTAATTTACAGAATTGCAATACAAGTGTTAAAGACGTTGAAATATGTATATTTAGAAGATTAAGACTAAATTTTAGTCAAAATTAAATCAGCGTGAATAGGGAAAACATGTTGGAAAAAATAGACAAAAGCTATGAAAAAGATGATTGACTTTTTTCCGTCTGTAATCCCAGAGGTGCAGTCAAAACTATTCAGCAATGTCCTCTCGTGCTGATGATTGTCATTTTGACTCAGTATTTTCTTGGAAGACCTCTTGGTCTGTAGCGGTTTGGGTTCCTGCCGTTTCTCCCCCAGCGATTGGCCTCCTGGTCAGCCGCAGAGTCTTGACCCCGGCCAGTGGCGCGTTGGATTGCTTCTCTTCCGTTACTGCAAACATCACAACAAGAGAACATCTCTCTTCAGATTTCCAGTAACATCAGCACTTCAAAAATGTAGGTTCACACGTATTCTGGCAAATTAGACTGCTTTTTGTTCATTATTTAATCCATGTCATCTATTACATAAAATCATTGCTGTAATACTCATACTCATGTTCACGCACCTGATCACCGTGGCCGACCATCTTCCTCCCGGGCCTCTTTTTGCTGCATCATAGTTCCCACGTGCATGAAAATACTTGTCTGAATTCTTCCAATTGGCGTCCTTCATATCACTGTAAGCACGCCACATGTCCTTTGCACCTACAAAAGGACCGTAAACCCAGTTAATATTTGCCATGAATTGACCTCAGTCCTATTTTTGTGAAACCAAGGTAAATGGAATAACAAAGACGACTGGAACTGACCTCCGACGGCTTGTCCGGGGAAACGGTACCACTGCGCCTGCACCCCGACCACCATAACCAACACCAGCGCGGCAAGAATGAGCTTCATGTTTGTAAATCTGAACATTTACAAATACAGACAATCCTTCAGATTAAAGTATCACACGCTTTAAAGATAAATATTAATATATTAACAGCCCCTCAAATAACAACAGTTCACAATCTATGAGATCAGACATAAACGGTTGTCTAGACACACAACGGTTGGCTAGTTGGTCTCACCTCACTCCTGTTGTCCAAATTTAGTGAGATATTCACAAAACTAGGGACATTATATAGACCTCGGATTAGGCGGGACGTGGAATTTTTGCCCTCTGCGATGTGTGAGATTGAGCCAGGAAAATTTGATTTGCTCAAAGACGGAAAGTCCTGCTTTGTGCAACACTTTCTGGGAAGACTGTTAAGGTCAATACGTATTTGTGTCACCATTTGATATACGATTATTTAGCACTTCTCCTTTGCCGAGATAACCTCACAGGTGTGGCATATCAAGATGCTGATTAGACAGCATGATTACATTTACATTTATGCATTTGGCAGACGCCTTTATCCAAAGCGACTTACATTGCATTATCTTATACATTTGATTCTAAGTGTGTGCAATCCCCTGGGAGTTTTGAGGGAGCGTGCAATTGGCATGCTGACTGCAGGAATGTCCACCAGAGCTGTTGCCCGTGAATTGAATGTTCACTACCATAAGCCATCTCCAAAGGTGTTTCAGAGAATTTGGCAGTACATCCAACCGGCCTCACAACCGCAGACCACGTGTAACCACACCAGCCCAGGACCGCCACATCCAGCATCTTCACCACCAAGATCATGTGAGAGCAGCCACCCGGACAGCTGCTGCAACAATCGGTTTGCATAACCAAAGAATTTCTGCACAAACTGTCAGAAACCGTCTCAGGGAAGCTCAGCTGCATGCTCGTCGTCCTCATCGGGGTCTCGACCTGACTGCACAGCCATTGAAGAGGAGTGGACCAACATTCCACAGGCCACAATCAACAACCTTGATCAACTCTATGCGAAGGAGATGTGTTGGCAAATGGTGGTCACACCAGATACTGACTGGTTTTCGGATGCCCCCGGACCTCCCCAATACAGTAAAACTGCACATTTTAGAGTGGCCGTTTATTGTGGCCAGCCTAAGGCACACCTGTGCAATAATCATGCTGTCTAATCGGCTCTCCTGTTTTTGCCAAGTGGTTGATATCCTTAGGACAACATCATGTTGACCCTGGGACAACATTTAAATCAACCAATCAGATTTCAGAAATAAGTTTACAGTTTATTTTAAGTTTAATCTACAACCAGTGCTTCTAGACCATTGTTTCGCACTTATCATTTCCCTCTAATTTTAGAGGTAAGATATGGTTAGGGTTGGGGTTTGGTGTGGGTTTAGGTTGTATTTATAAAAATGTTGTCCTTAGGTCAACAAAATATGTTGTCCTGAGGACATCAACCACTTGGCAAAATCAGGTCAGCCTGTCTAATCAGCATCTTGATATGCCACATCTGTGAGGTGGATGGATTATCTCGGCAAAGGAGAAGTGCTCACTAACACAGATTTAGACAGATTTGTGAACAGTATTTGAGAGAAATAGGCCTTTTGTGTACATAGAACAAGTCTTAGATCTTTGAGTTCAGCTTATGAAAAATGGGGGCAAAAACAAAAGTGTTGCGTTTATAATTTTGGTCAGTGTAATACACATAATTAATTCTTCAGTATATAAAGACCTTACAAGAAGAATTTAGGAAAGCAAAGAGTACTCGGGCACCTTTGACTACCATTTAATTCTTCCTACTATTGTAGTCAATGATGTCCCGGAACTGAAAATGACTAACATTCTTCCAAATATCTTCTTTGTGTTCATCGGAGCAAAGTAATTTATAAAGGTATGAAATTACATGAGCGTGAGTAAATGATGACAGAATTTTCATTTTTGGATGAACTATCCCTTTAAGACCTGTATGGGAAACCACCCCTTAAAGGTGTGTTTTAAAAAATAAAAATGAATACCTAAACAGGACCGCAGTAGTATGCCTAAAAAGCCAAAATACCATATAAATAATAAGCTATAAGTATGCAAAATTCACTTAAAGAAAACTTACAAGTATGCTTGCAGAATAAAACTAATAATCTTTCCTGAGAGTATGCTTTGCATTTACATTTAGTCATTTAGCAGACGCTTTTATTCAAAGCGACTTCAAATGAGGTAAACAATGGAAGCAATTAGAACAAAATAAGGACAACAAAAAGCATTAGTGCAATAAAACGGGTCTCATATACCCTACCACAGTATACAAAGCTAAGTGTTTTATGTATACTGTATATATATATATTGTTTTTTGATAGAAAGAGCAGAAAAGAGATAGAAGTCAGATCTGATCGGTCAGGTGCTGACGGAAGAGATGTGTTTTCAGATGATTCTTAAAGATGGCCACAGAATCTGCTGATCTTGTAGCAGCGGGCAGATCATTCCACAAATGTGGAACCGATCCAGAGAAGGTGCGTGAGAGAGATTTTTTACCTTTTTGGGATGACACCACAAGACGTCGTTCGTTTGCAGAGCGTAGGGATCTGGCGGGTACTTTAAAGTGTATACTCTTAAAATTAAAGATGCCATAGAAGAACCTTATTTGTCTAAATGGTTCCTTTAACATCCGAAGAACCATTCGGTTTCACAAAAGGTTCTTTGTGGCAAAAAAGGAGCTTCACAATAAAAATGTAAGAAAGAGATTGATCTTTAAAGAACCTTTGACTGAATGGTTCTTTGTGAAACTAAAACTGGTTCTTCTATGGCATCGAAAGAACATTTAAGAACCTTTATTTTCATAAACTAAAACAAATGGTCACTTAAACATTACTGATCCAATTAACTGATAACTGGGTCAAGTTGGTGAAGTGGTTTATGGCCTAATAAGACTATTTGATCAGACTGTAAATCAATTAACTATTAAAGGTAGAGAGATGAAACTTTGTGGAGATAGATTTGTAAGAAGTTTGTAAGAATGAAAGGAAATCAGATCTCTTCAATGACCCACTTCTACACACGTGTACAGTCGAGATGCACACATGTCTCTCTCACATTGTAAAACACAATCAATGTCTCTTTGTGCACATCATATGTGATGTCTTTCTGTTTGACCACATCCTCATATTTGTTTTGTTGCTATAACAACTGTTGCAATATTTTTAAGTCACTCTGTATTATTTTGCTGTGCATATCATGTGATTCATTGTGTGATGAGCCTCTGATTTCTGATTCAGAACACTTTCATTGAGTAACAATCTAGAAAATCTAGAAATTTGGAGTGATCAGCAGAATTTTTTTTTTTAATGTATCACAAACATCAGAACTGAACATGCTGTCTGTCTCTCTACAATGTTGCCTACAAAGTAAAGGTACAAAACGAGAACTAAAACAATTTTACATGTTGTTTTCTATATGGCACTAAAGACAGAAGCAGCAGGTGTGTTTGTGGTTAATCTCACAGGTGTGTGTTTACTGAACAGAAAATTTGTGTCATCACTTTAACTGCTCGTGTTTTTGGGTTGTTGTACGTGTACCCTAAATAATACAGCAGATATTTCAATGTACACACACATACACTGTAAAACTAGTTTTGCATCAGGTTTGACAGTAACTTACTGTAGATTTCATTTACAATTTTGTTTTAAGCATAAATTTACATAGTTCTTATATTTTCGTTCATATAACAAGACTATTGTTATGTAACATTCTTGTTACATGTATCGTCATTTAAGAAGTTTGAACTATTTTTACAAGAAAACAAAACTAAAATGCTTAGGAAGAAAGTCATTTTTTGCAGTGTTGTTAATGCCAGTAATGGGAACATGGTCTTTTCTTGCTTATTTTGAATCTCAAACGTCAAAGTGTTTTAATTTCGATTAAAGTCAAGTTTAACTCCAATTGAAAACAAATAGGAAAATATTAAGTAGGAATTAAATCTACAGTAAGTTACTGGCAAACCCTGCTGCAAAACTGCTGGAAAATGTATGTTTTTGCCCTTTAGTCAAACATATTATTAAAGATTTTGCATTTCATGTGTGTGTGTGAATTGAAGATTTTAGAAGAATCTTTAGGCTCGATAAATAAATATTCGGTATTTGCAACACATAAGCAAAGTTTGATTCCAAGACTCAAAAACAAAAACAAGAGAGGATCAACAAAATATTAAATATCGGATAGAATTGAAGTCAATGTTTGCTTTATATCCTGTGAGCTTTTTTTATGCTTCCATGTATAACAATAAATCACAATATTCCCTGGTGCGCAATTTGCCAAATAATGTTGTCTAATAAATATTTTCTTTTCACCACACACTTTATAATTTCATGGTTTATTTCAACCTGAGGTGACATTAGAAGGAAATTTGGTACAACACTTTGGGCCACTACTGTAAATGACAACGAGATGTTTGGGAAAAGAGGAAGTAGATATAATCTCAGGTTATGAGCAGCTGTTTCTTATGAAATGAGGAAATGTGAATTGCTCTCTTTCGCTTCATTAATACTTGAAATAACACTTTCTCCTCTCAGGTGTCTGATTTTCTTCGCCTGAATGTATAGTATGACTTATCAAACTATATGCAAAGCAGATCTACACTAAAAATGTTTTGGTTTCAACTAGGGATTTTTTTTGCCGATGCCAAACGTTTTAACAAACGACTATCGCCCGATTCCGATATTGATCAATTGCGTAGTACTTTACAAAACTAGCTTTAAATTAATTTTATTGAACATGAATTGGATCCATTTAGCAATTTAAGAGAGGCACAAGTTAAGATAAAAATACAATGAGACAACATGACAATCTTCAAAGGTGATTTTTGCTATCCAATATTTCTTTTATTAACATTAACTCATATTTGACTTAACATTGAACATTTCTTTAAAAAACGTATGTGCTGTTGCAATTTAATTATTTTGCTCAGAGAAAAACTTTAGATTATTCAGACATGTAACTCATTGCCTCCATGCAGTTAATTAATAAACCATCGGTATCGGCCCTTTTTCGCGCTATTGCCGATATGCCGATGGTGTTAAATTAATCCAATATCTGCAGATTCATTTTAGTGGCCGAAACATCGGTGCACCCCTAGTTTCAACTCATGGTTGGGTCAAATAGGACACAACCGATGGGTTAAAATAACCTAGAAAAATGTTAGGCTATTTGGTCCATATTTGATCCAACCATGGGTTATAACCGAACACTTTTATTGTAGACTAAAAATACATGAAACATTCTCAACTCTTTGAACACATTTCATAAGAGATTATATAAGTTAGTAACAAATATTTTTTTAAGGAGAACATATCGGTAATTGCAGACATTTTCATGATCATTCAGGTCTGTTTTCTTCCATTTTTATTTAATGTCCCATAACCATGCCAACCCGGTTACTTTTACTAGCAATCTTTTTATTAAAAAACTCCCGTAAATAAAGTAACTTACAACACACATTCTTAATGCACGTAAACACAACAGAATAAACGCAGAGTCATGTTCAGATCCCAGAGGCTTCGGTTTTATTGATTTGGAGTACAAGCATTGACATCACACAAGCACATGCAGGTCAAGTCATGTCAAGAACGAGCTGGAGATAGAGTGCAATGGCTGTTAAAGAAGTGCTATTTTAAATAGCAGAGCGAGAAAGCTAATAGATGTTTCTGCCAACAAAAAAAACTGGACACATGACTGGAAAAACTGGACACCTGTCAATCAAACAAGAGGAAATAGTGTCTGATGGCTTGTAGCGTAATAAACACCTAAAGAACTCTAGTCGCATTGGAAATGATGGACCGATGTTTTAGCTGCTCTCCTTGCCAAGCGTGAGCTTATCGAACAAGTACTCGGCCATGCCGTTCTGGGGGGCGCCCATGCGGCGCAGGTTGGTCACCCAGTCGCCCAGTTCCTTGATGGACTTCACCTGCTCGTCCAAGTAGTGTGTCTCAATGAAATCGCACATCTGTGAGAAACAACAGGAGCACGTTTAGAGCTTGTGTCGAATGTAAATGAGCTCTTTAGTCGCATAAGCAGATACATGCACTTACGTGAGGGTCGGTGTGTTGAGAGGCGACCTTATGCAACTCCAAGAGAGAGTGATTGACGCTTTTCTCCAGCTGCAGGGCGCATTCGAGGGCTTCCACAGCGCTTCCCCACTCATCCTTCTCTGGTTTCTGTCAATCGTACATGCGTGTTAAAAGCTTTTAAAGGCCAACATGGACAAAATATAACAGTACTGGAATTGCACAATTGAGAAAAATGTAGATTGCGTTTAAAACAACGTCGGTAGTAGATCGATTTGAAAAGAGAATTGCTTTACAAAAATGACAGTTCGCAAGTTTCTAGCTATGCGTTTTTCATTTTGAAGCAAGACAAAGAGGAGCTTCCTAAACGCGCTCGCTGTCAGTTGAATTTATCGTCAGTGCACGTGAAAGATAAGAACCCCACCCCAACCCTGAACTTTATCTCGGAGCCCTTACGTGGCTCAACCAAACTGTAACGCTATCACGTGCTCACACAAAAGCGCGCGTTTCGAGTACACAACCATTCACACGTGCCTTCACGTCCTGCAGAAAGATCCTCCCTCCCCTCTGGTTCTGGAATTTCATCAGTTTCTCTGCGTGTTCACGCTCTTCGTGGGACTGGTGGCGGAAAAACTTTGCGACGTTGGACAGGGCCTGGTCGTCTCTGTCGAAGTAGTAAGACTGTAAAAATATAAACAAATAGACTTTTTTTTAAAGAAAGCAAAGATCATTTGAAGGCTAAACTCGGTGTCCCTTCCCATCATGCTTTACACAGGGAACATCTCATTTATTTTAAACAACAAAGGTCTGTGTCTAAAACACAATGACGGTCTCAAGACTCTTACCATGGAGAGGTAGACGTAGGATGCGTACAGCTCCATGTTGACCTGACGGTTGATGGCCGCCTCACAGGCCTCTTCGTAGTTCTGTCTCACCTGAGAGCTCATGTTTCTGTAAGAGACGTGTTAATTTAGATATGTAACAATCACCTACCATGGGTTTATATGAAATTTAAAGAGGACACCAGGTATCGCCATTCATTCTACTCCGTTATTAATGGACACATTGTATGTGTGTGCAGCCTTCAATCCCACTAATCATAGTGTCTACCACGTAGACCCAGACATTTAAGCATATGTTTGTTTACCCCACACAATCCTTTGTAACACGATTTCTCAGGACAGGTGGTAAACCTGAGCGTTGACATTAAACGCCACTTCCGCATAAGCATTTGTTTAATAGGAGAGAAGTCACGTGATCGCATTGCACATGGCACTAAAACGCTTCTCGGGTCTTTATTTCAGAGATCAGGCCAAAGTGCGAATCTACATAACACGAGGATTAGGACACGCTGACGCACAGACAACGGATGTGAAATGTGATACGGCGTTATTCCCTAACGTGCTGAATAAATAATAGATTAGCGGAAAATCTACAGCTTGAGAAAAATATGTTTTGGTCGTTTTTGAATGCAATAAAATTTCGTTTTATCTAATGTTAGTGCAACATCGACGATTTCAATTTACGAATTTATAGATTATAACACAACACAAACAAAGATGGCGCAGTCGAAAACGCGCACTGGCGACTGCCCGCACGTCCCTTGATACGTTTACGTATGAAAATGCGTAACGAATTAAATCTACAAGTGTTGTTTGACGGAAAACTTACCTTCAATTAGATTTTTACTGATTTTCCGACGTTATTGGTACAGATGGTCGTCGACGCTGGTCCGCGTTGATATCTCTTGTTAAAGCAAGCGTCTAAATCTAACTTTCGCTATTGGTTGGAATCAAAATGATCGGAATCAAACAAGGTGGATGATAAAGAAAGCGTAAAGACAGAAGATCGGTTGCCGTTCAAGCACTGTTGAAGCAGGTAACCTTCACTCCGTCCTCGTTGATGGCTGAATCGATTATGAAGTCTTGTACGCACCGTAGCTGTTTTATTTGAATGACGTTTTTGTACGCGTGACGTAAGACGCACGGTCACAAGCCGCGCCCCTTTATGGCGATCCCCTACAGTTTCTATAGAAAAATAAGAGGTTTGCGAGAGACAGGCGTAGGCGCAGCCCATATTTGAGGAGTATTAATGATATACTTGAGTTGTTTCGGGCTTAGAATGACTTAAAATTGTAGTCTTTATTAAGAATATATTGCAGAGAGAAAGAATGAACGTCTAGACGAACGTGTTTCTGTAATAAGCGGGTTCAATTCTGTTGAGTGCTACTCCCAGGAGGATGTCAACATCATGCTGACACAACCCTCGTGTTTATTAAATTATAGTATTTTGTATAAGATGTTATTTTGTTTGTTACATGTGTTTATTGTTGTTTTCTCTTTCTGTAATTCACATTTTCCTTGAATTTTAACTGGTATTACATGTTTGTAATATCCTTTTAACTAAAAAATGCTAATTCTCATTCTGGTGAGAAGTTAGGCCTATCATATGGACTGTGTATCATATGACCAAAGTTACACTGTCATCAACAGTTTTCAAGTTTTATATTGGGCAATCCATTTCTCTGTACAATAAACACTGTTGCGAATGATACTTTTAACATTTACCAGAACTTGTAAATGTTTTGAACATTCTGTTGTTGTGTAACACAGAGATTTGCAGTAAGCAGTAGTAGAACTGTATGTTCCCGAACTTAGAAAAACCATGCATATAATCATATAAAAGTTATAGCATATAGCCATTTATTTTGGTCAGTTCATTTTATTCGTCTTTTCCAATCCAAGATGTTTAACTTATTATGTCTGCTAAAGAAAAATACCACTGAAATCATAGACTCTTACAATCTTGTTTATACATGCAAAATGCATATAAGATACATAATATTATTAAAAAATGACATTTTAAGATTTATCCAAAATACAAACTCATTAGCTAAACAAAACTGGTCAGGTTTTGCTAATCTAAATGGTGTATTATTTGTATATCTGAATATTGTATTATTTGTCGATGCTACAATAATTACTGTTTAGAAGTTATCTCTGAGCAAGCAAAATTGGTATTATATTGATTTATAAACCTCCATTTTTTTTACGGTAATTGCTTTTTCAATATCCCAAGAAACGATAGGTATTCCGAAAATCATTAGATTCATTAAACACAGATTTATATAAAAATAATGCAACTTTTTAAAATCTAAACTGAAAACTCACCTTTACTCCCTGGCATTTTAAATGTATATTTTGTTGTTTATTTTCTTTTTAATTATTCTGTAATTTGTGTATTATTGTCCTCATGTTTATAATTGTTGTTGTTTAGTTGACTCTGTGAAGCACGTTGGACAGCTTTGCTGTATTTAAATGTGCTATATAAATAAACTTTACTTACTTACTTACTAATGGTTGTGAAATGTGCTAGAATTCTGAAACTGGTCAATTTTAAACAAGATGCAGACAAAAACCAAGATGTCAAAACAAATGGCTTTCAAAATTACAAAATTTAGATTAAAGTGATTAAATCGTTACAAAATCAGAAGGAAGGCTCTGTTTTGTTATGTAATAGCTGGAACAGTGGAAAACATTTTTCTTATTCTCTTATTTGTCTTGGTCTGATTCACTCGTCTTCATATAACAGTTCTGTTCATTGTGAATGTTGAGAAAATAAAGTTTCATTGTTTCACCATAAACAAGGATTAACAGTGGGCATTATTCATCATATGATCTTTTAAGACATGATTTTTTATTCTGGTGGGATGAATTTAGAGTACATGTAGCTGAATTGCATATTGGAGTCCATAAAAGTAACCGATGTTCCTTCCAAATGTTTTCGAGTCATTTTAAGCACACTTCATTTATTATTTTGTTGATATTATCAAATATATTTATAAGATATTTTTGTATAGTGTAGCCTAAGTGTTGAGAATGACAATTCTCAACAATGACAAATGTACTAATACCGAGTGTTATGAGTGATACAGCCTTTATTACAGGTAGACTGACGAATTAAGTCAATAAGTATTGCAGTATGGTTCAAATACTTAGTGTGTCATTAATAAAAGGTCTTAAGACCTTCTGAATGTGTTTGGTGTCTCTGAAGTTTTTATATATAAATTTGATAATTTGGACATTCTGATAATTTGTCGAGACATTTGTGAACTGGATGGCCTACAGTACACCTTACAATGTGGAATCACATTATCGCACTGGTTGCACATCAGGCCAAAAACTGTTAAATACATTAGTTTCTGGTAGCTGTTGGCAGACAGCGTAGAAAGCTAATACGCCATGTTACATAGATACTGATACTGGTGTGTTACATATGAAAAATAATCACGAGGTAAAAAAAAGTTAATTACGACACATTGTTATGCAGAAATGGACAGATTGACACAGTTCATGAATTGCCACCAGGGGGGAGCAAAGAGCTGTTCATGGCATGAGGCTTCCGGACGAAAGAAAATCACAACATAACAGCATTTAACATCTACATTCTGCAGATTTTTCTCTGCTCCAAAGAAATTGTATATTTACATAAAAGTAGCTGGACCATAAAACTACCACTGCAAAACAAACAACTAAACAAGAACCTTATAATTCTGAGGTTTGCCATCACAGTTGTTTAGACTGCTGCTCTACTTTATAGATAAAAGTGTCCCGTCCAGATTTCATTTAAAATACAATCATTGATTTATTGTTGATTTTTTTATTAAAGGGGTTCTCCGAGATGCTACCATGACGTATGCGGCTCTACACCAATCACGATCTCCAGATTGAACAAATCCGCCCACCGCTTGTGTCAGTTGAGGGTAGAAACCCACTGCGAAATGCAGATCCATCTTCAAGCGGCGGTTGAATATACTAAAAGCGTCAAACTGTGAGCTATATCTTTATGCTCCGTTAAAGATTATCTGTCACCTCGCTAAAGATTTCCTTCTCCGCCTCCTCAGTGATTTTCATCTTATTTTGAGGATGTCTGTGGCGGGGTTTAAGAAACAGCTGCACAAAGCCAGTCAGGTAAGGATTCGCCCGGGTTACCATGGTTTTGTGATAAACCCTCAACCTTTGCGAGTATCAATTCAGAGATGTTGATAAAAACACCTTTATCGTTGTTTATGTGGGTTCTGACTGATTTCCTGTATTGCAACCATGTACATCAGTGGTTGCAACAGGCCCCTCATTGCAGAAATGTTATTCACTGCGGTGTATTTCTTAACTTCGTTACAATGCTATTGTTACTGTGTATGTGTATATAAATTCGCGCCGCTCTTTGTGCCGTAACAGTCCGTTAGTCTAACAATAGGTGTGTTCGACTTTATGAGGCGCTGCGCAGACTAATCGTCATATGGTATAAATGTATCGCGAGAGCGAGTTGAAACTACTGCGCTCGGATTTGATCTCGCGATACTTGATGTCATACACCGTTCGGTCTGCGTAGCGCCGCATGAAGACAAACATCAGCACGGACGTTGCCAGGCCTGCAGAAGTGAAACGCTTCAGTTCTAATCGTGTTATAAATTTAGTGTTTTTTTGTGATAATTATTATATCACTATTACTGTCAGTTACTGTACACTAATAGGGCTGATAAACTATGTTGAGCTTTATCAAGACTCCCGTTGCGTGATGAGGATGTTGGTCAAAATAACGGATCGTTATTATGACGTCAGGATTGATCGGTAAGGAAGGTTCCCACGGTCTTTTTTCCGGACACGTCTGTGAATTGTACATTTTTAAAAACGTTTTCATGTACACACAAATGATTGCAAAGTCTTTTCTACTATATTCATTTGGTCTCTGATTTATTTACCACAACATCAAGTAAAAACATGAAAAATGGAAAAAGAATTGTCCAGAAGCGTGGGAACCCAGAGTAAGTCACGTGATTTCTAGAGAGTTCTAGATTGTCATTTCTCAATTAATGATGTTCAACTGTTGTGTCAAACACGTCTGAATTTAACAGCAGCATGCATAAAACACTTTAATAAATGTTGGCCGTTCTGTGTGGCCATCCGTTCTCTGTTTATACCGAATGAAGATATTTACTGTAAATGGAGGATTCTGTTAATGTCTAGGTTTGGGAGACACGAAATCACTCTAAATCCTGGGTAGAAAGTGTTTCCGTACTGTGATTTATAATCGCCATCTACAAAATACTACAACATAAGCTTTAATGCATAACATTATTATTACTTTTTGCGTGGACCTGATAATAAGTGTTTTAAAATTGTACCTTGTGAAGCTCAAACATGTGATGGATAGTTACTTGAATGTTATAAGGAAATCCATGTAATCCTCGCTGCAATGATGCTGAAGTGTTGTGTTCGCCGGCGCATTGTAATGTGCTTGATAAAGTGTTCTGAGTGGTTTTGACATGTTGGTATGTGGTTGCTTATCTGCTGTGGGTAGTCGCAAGTCAAAATAGCCCACTTCTATACAATAATCTCATCCCCAGATATGACTTCCTTCCCACCTTCCATGTTTTCGCATGCATTATGCATACATAAACGTGAATTTTTGTTAGCTTTGTATTTGCAGTGTGGAATAGTGCGAATTTGTTTGGGCACATCTGCAATTTTAGAAGTTCAAAATTCTACCATTTGGGTAGTTTGATATTCTCAGCAAAGAATATCAGAATAACGTTTGAGCTTTTCAAACATTCTGCTCAATGTAAGTATTGTGATGCTGAATTTTAATAATGTTGATTAGCTCTCTATGGTATGCCACAAGCTAGTTCATTATTTCATGATCATGTACAAATGGGATCTCACAAAAACAGTTAATGAATATTATTCTAGGGTGGCACTTGTTTTCATTGGTGTGTGTGTTTTTGAACCCCACGCTGTGCCCACCAGCAGCTCTGTAGTTCATTGTTTTAAAAAAATAAGGGCTTTAAATGGCTATTTTTGAAGTGTATGAGCGACATTTTCGGCTGGTGCTTTTGGGACTGTAGACTATTGAAAGGTATACAGATTTTACAGAACACAACTTTTGCACATAAATATTTATTGAATTCAGATTGTAACTGAATGATATTGTCAACATTACATCCTATTAAAATGCATGCTCACAAATGATTAAATTGGACACTCACATACAGTAGGTAGAAAATCTGTCATACGTCATGCTAAAAGTGCTGCCCATGTGAAGTGCACTGGAGAGTCATATTCCATTTGATTCCAACGTGATGATGCTCTAACAAGTATAAAAAATATGAAGAGTTTGGTTCCAAAACGCTATAAATCCATTTTGATTCATTTGCGTAAAAATGTGCTTTCTTTACAAAGAAAGTGGCAAGATGAAAACCACTATTTTCTGTTTCAAAGTTTCACATAGCATCTTTAGGTTCTAGTAACATAAAAAATTCAAATCCAGATTTTGATTTTCAAAGATTTATTATAAAAACTGATCATTTCCCCCCCAAAATGCAATAAACCCATAACAATTTTTTTCAAAATGCAATAAATCCATTGAATCAATATAAAAGTTATTTTTCATATTGAAACTTGAAAATACACAACAAAGTGAGTTGATCCACATATGACAGCCTCTGAACTCAATACAATACTAATCTTACTTACAGGCACTGGACTAAAAATACATTCAATCAGTCATCGCTCCTAAAATGAATTCAACGGGTCATCTTTTTAATGCTATAAATTAGTGTCTCATCTTCTTAATCTCCTCACGTAAATGATTAGATTTTGATGGCTTACGTTTCTTCCCCACTGCAGAAACCAGCACAGGTTCATCAATGCCGTCAAAATCATTCATTTTTGTGTTTGTTTGTTGAACACAACACAAAGTACAAAGTAGATCAGGGAAACTAGGAGCCGACCGTATTCCGAGCACCGCCATTACTGTTTACAGCGCGTGGAATGGTGTGCTGTGATTGGCTGAGCGGATATATCGCATTCTGCAGAGAAATGAGACTGGCGTATATTGCGGTTTGGAAAGAAAGGGAGAAAACAATACTGATTTTGGCATGGCGTTTATCGCGCTTTGGAACCAAACTGTTCATATACATTCAATGATATTATTTTGTTTGCATGTTTTTATGTTATGAACACTAATATTTTATTGTATTTTTTATGTATTTTATACATTTCACTGAATTCGTCCACCATCTTGGACTTCATTCCACAATACATTAAGGGATTATCTTCTCCACAAAGGACATGCACACGTTGCGTCAGATTCTGTAGTCATGGACCTGCCCTTTGGAACAGACTATGAGTCTGAAGCGCACCCACGTCTTAAAATCCTCCAGATCATTTTTCTCTGGAGTACACTGTTTTGTTTCTCTTACCGTATTGGTTGGCTATATTTCATTATTGTTGATAGTTTCTTGTACTCATTTTGTTAAAGGGGTAGGGAAGATTTTGTTCATCATTTTTTAATGTTAGCTCAGGCTGTCGGCTGCATTCTCACTATATTCAACACATTTTTGTTGCTGTTAAATGAATCAGCCAGTTTACCCAACGAAATGAGTCATTATTATATTACCATTGTTATGACTAATAACTTACTGGAGGTGCAGAACTTTTTTCTCTCTGTTTAAAGGGCATTTATCTGTATACACTGTACATGTTTAATAGGCAACCTCGGTCCAGTTTATTCTAATTTGCGCGGATGGTTTTAAATTTATATTTGGATTAATTTAAATGACACACTATATACTGTAGTAGTATATCCTTACATAGCTGTTGTTAAATCTGTTGTCAGGCATAAACCTTCATAACCCCAAACATAAATAAAAAAATATTCTCACCCTGCATAAGAGCACAAAGGGCGTCCATTTTAGAGTTTTAGTTCTGTTAACCTTCCTCCATATGCAACAGCAGGGATTCGTACTGCAAATTACAACAAGAAGTGTTAAAGCATAATGTGTTTTATTCAGCGCAAATGAATATCAGGAACCAACTGTGAAATGTGGGCTTCATGCTATGCAGAGAACACAGAGTCCTCTGGCTGCCACAGAACGCGTGATTCACGTGAGAACACTCTCAGACTAACCTGTTAGATGGGTTTACGCAACTCATTGATTATGTTTTATTGATCAGAGAACTCACTCCTGTTGAGAAACATCACTCTAACCCCACTGATCTGTGTTATTTCTCACATTAGCAATGTGCTCCCACAGTTTTTTGGCACAGTAATTGTTTTACTGCAGATGGGTGTCACCAGGAGCTGCTCGAGTTATTCTAGCACACATTGGAATGTAAACCATAGGGACTGCAAGATTGTTCTGTGTTTCTCGAGAACATCGTGGATTTGAGACCAGGCCGTACTGTTTATGAGTTAATAATGCCAATATATACTTATATTGGCACCATTGGTCATTTTTGTTCAAAATACAGTATATAAACATTTCAATATGTTAAAATATAGAATATCACGCAAAGATTTGTGTGAATATGCATGTAAGTGTATTTATGAATGGATTCGTTGAAACAGACAGCTTACTATACAAAAGCACTATTTGATAAACATTTCTTATCAACCACCCATAGCTGGCGGCAGAAAGTGGCTCTGTCAACATTTCGCTCTGCCAGACTCTCAGACTCTTAAGTGACTCTTAAATGAGATGTTTATAAATGCTCATCCTTTCCCGAGGGGATGCACTTGATGGATGGTCTTATTTTAGGTCTTTCCATCTCACAAGCCTAGAAGAATAAAATGTTCTGGCATTAGATTGAAAAGTGAAAGGGGCGAACAAAACTGCTTTTCCCAAAGAGGACAAAATCTTTATTCATACCTGCAAACTAGTCGCTTTTCGGAGAAATTCGCCGTTTGGAATCAAAAATAGGTCATTTATGTGAATCGTGTAAATCCGAAGATTTTTTCCATGGGGGGGTCTTAGGCGTCTACTCTCGAGCGTCTGACACGTCTTTGGTCCAGCACCTGGATTCGTTTGGCCAACCAGAATCAAGATAACAGCGTCGTGCAAAGTGTCTGTCAAAGAGAAAATGGCCTTGATATTTATTATTCAGTTCACCCATGTAATCGAAACGGCTATGTTATGAAACAGTTACCAGTCTACCGTTCGAATTTCCACTTCTAGAGCTCTGCCCTTTTAAGTGAGTAAGGCACTTGTGTGCGATTGATATTCATCCAAAGTTTCAGTCGCAGAAGCTGTAGTTTACAGATGATATTTAATAATTGTTTTAGAGACCGATCAATTCGCTTCATAATACATTAATATGTCGCCAGGAGCCGCGCGGATTACTTTTGTATTGCTTGTATCTGCTTTTTGACCTTGCTTTTTTATGAAAGCTCTTAATAACTATTTTTTGAGCTCTTATAACTCGCACTTTATTTTCTCAATCCTGCATGTTTTAAAAACCGAAATCAAAACCTCAGACGCGTGCAAGAGCTTTGCTTCCGATGGACACGCATTCAGTTTGTATTAGGAAAGACTTAGGAAGGTGCACCTCTCAAATTCAACCAAAATCCATTCAACCAAAATTCCTGTAGCTCAAAATTATTGTCATGTGATTAGCTGCTGCTTCATAGGTGTCATGTGGTGCAATTAAAAAACTTGTGGAGGCCAAAAGCCTGAAGAAAATGACAAAACAACCCCCCCCAACCGTCGTATGGCCGTCACCTTTTTCACCTCTTCCGAGTTTGCAGGTCTGTTTATTGGTTCAGCCTTAAAGAGTTATATACAGCTGCAGAAAAAATTAAGAGACCATTGAACTACTAACAATATTTCTCCCAAATTTCAAATAAAAATATTGTTTCTTTTTGCATTTATTTGCAGAAAATTAAAACTGGCGAAACAGGTGGAAATAACAGAAAAGATGTGCTGTATTTTTTCAGATCTCAAATACTGCAAAAAACCAAGTTCATATTCATTTTTAAAGGGGCCATGAATTAAGACCTCAATTTTAACCCGAGCTTTTGTTATATAAGAGGGAATCGGATTCAAGCAAACATCCTGTAAGTGTCAGAACTGAAAACGCCCTTTTTACTGAAATTACAACGGTTATTGACACCAGGCTCAGCGAATGCCAGGTCCTGGAATGCACCTATCTGTCACGGTCCCACCGTCTTGTTTATGAAATTCTAGTCGTGTGGTGGGATCGGGGCAGAGTCCTTAGGTTATGTGTGGAGAGAAACATATTGTTGTCCGTTTGACAATAATATACGTTCTCTCCAGTGTCTTGTCATTGGCCCCATTCCTCTCGTTTCCTTGTCATCTTCCCCTGAGTGTTTAATTACCCACACCTGCCCCGTGTCATTATCCCTTGTTTGTCTTACCTATATATATACCCTCTTGTTTCTTTGTCCTGTGTTCGGTCATTGTATGTATATGGTTCTTGTCTGTGTACTACCCCCGTGCCTAGTGCTGTATGTTCCTGTTCCTGTTCCTGGTTGTTGTGTGAGTTTAGTTATTGTCAGTTCTTTGTAGTTTTGTTCAGTGTGGTGTTTAGTCCTTGTATTTTAGTTTAGTCAGTTTATGTGCCTGTTCTGTTCTTCCATTCATTATCGTGTTTTGTTCCCCACTGTGGGTTTTTGTTTTGCGTGTTTTTTGTAATATTAAAGTCTTGTTAACCCCTTCACTGCCTGCCTGCAATTGGGTTCTTCTGCCATCCGTGACAGAATGACCGAACCAAGTCGAACCCAGCAGGCGGCTCCCAAGGAGGCAAGGCGTCGTCTCCCCGATCCAGCCTGGCTCACTTGCTACTGGGGTTCCGCCAGGGGAATTATGGGGACCAGGAGTTCGCCAGAGCATTCTCGGCGGTGGCAGAGGCGACCGGGTTCAGTGATGCGGAGTTGAAGTCAATCTTCAACTGCTGCCTCACCCGGCGCCTCACACCGTCGGAGAAGAGGCTGCTGGCTCCTCTCGGGTTTGCGGATATGGTCAGGTACGTGGCCAACCGGGATGATACTGGGAGTGGAGTTGCATTTGGAACTTCCGCTCCACGGTCGAGCGTCCCGGGGGGTTTCGTCCTGGCTGCCGCTGCCCGGGGGGACTCAGTACCCTCTGGCTGGAGCTCCACGGTTCCCGGTTCGCCTGGTGGCGACGGTGGCGAGTGGGGAAGCAAGGACTCGGGGATGACGTCTGGTGGTTCCCCCAACGCTGAATTACCTCCGGTCCCCACGGGTCAGCCAAGGATGGCTGCAGACCTGGTGGTGCGGAAAAGGAGGAAGGAACATTACGGGGAACGTGCTGTCCAGTGCAGCCGGCCACCACTCCGGTGCAGCCGGCGTCCAGTCCGGTGCAACCAGAGATCCGGCCGGTGTCCAGTCCGGTGCAGCCGGCGTCCAATCCGGTGCAGCCGGTGTCCAGTCCGGTGATCCAGCCGGCGTCCAGTCCGGTGATCCAGCCGGCGTCCAGTCCGGTCAGCCGTCCAGCCGGCTTCCAGCCGGCGTCAGCCGTCCAGCCGGCCTTCCAGTCCGGGTCACAGCCTGTCCAGCCGGCTTCCAGCCGGCGTCAGCCATGTCCAGCCGGTGGTCCAGCCGGCGTCAAGCCAGTCCGCCGGTGATCCAGCCGGCGTCGCCATGTCCAGCCGGCTTCCAGCCGGCGTCAGCCTGTCCAGCCGGCCTCCAGTCCGGGTCAGCCTGTCCAGCCGGCTTCCAGCCGGCGTCAAGCCTGTCCAGCCGGCCTTCCAGCCGGCGTCAAGCCTGTCCAGCCGGCCTTCCAGCCGGCGTCAAGCCATGTCCAGCCGGCCTTCCAGCCGGCGTCAAGCCCTGTCCAGCCGGCCTTCCAGCCGGCGTCAAGCCCTGTCCAGCGGCCCCTGGGAAACTGCCAGGGCCAAAGACTGTCCCCCCGAGGACTCCCCCTAAGTCCCCCAGGACTCCGGCCCTCGAGCGCAGCCGGGGACTGGGACTTTTCCCCACCCCTATGGACTGCCCCCTATGGGCCCTTGTTTGGTCCCTCCCCCCCTCCCATTTTTGTTATTTTTGATGTCTCACCCAAGTCCTGTTGTTGTCTTGTCATGTTTACCCTTGATTTTGTTTTCTTTGTTTTGCCTTGTCCTGTCTGTCTCCCAGTCTGTCATGTCTTGTTTGTCAACCCCTTGGTGAACACCTGGGGGTGTTCATTAAGGGGGGGGGGCTCTGTCACGGTCCCACCGTCTTGTTTATGAAATTCTAGTCGTGTGGTGGGATCGGGGCAGAGTCCTTAGGTTATGTGTGGAGAGAAACATATTGTTGTCGTTTGACAATAATATACGTTCTCTCCAGTGTCTTGTCATTGGCCCCATTCCTCTCGTTTCCTTGTCATCTTCCCCTGAGTGTTTAATTACCCACACCTGCCCCGTGTCATTATCCCTTGTTTGTCTTACCTATATATACCCTCTGTTTCTTTGTCCTGTGTTCGGTCATTGTATGTATATGGTTCTTGTCTGTGTACTACCCCCGTGCCTAGTGCTGTATGTTCCTGTTCCTGGTTGTTGTGTGAGTTTAGTTATTGTCAGTTCTTTGTAGTTTTGTTCAGTGTGGTGTTTAGTCCTTGTATTTTAGTTTAGTCAGTTTATGTGCCTGTTCTGTTCTTCCATTCATTATCGTGTTTTGTTCCCCACTGTGGGTTTTTGTTTTGCGTGTTTTTTGTAATATTAAAGTCTTGTTAACCCCTTCACTGCCTGCCTGCAATTGGGTTCTTCTGCCATCCGTGACAGAGGCTCGTGTATTACGTTGTGTTTACGTTGTGTTTGGTGCGTGTGCTATGTGCTGTCTTGTTCTCGTCCAGCGTTAGTATTATTGCCTGTTCCTGTTGTATTGTGAGTCTAGTCAAGTAAGTCTTTTAGTGTTTAGTTATAGTTTGTCAAGTGTTCTCAGTTTAGTCCAGTTTTAGTCAGTCTATGTTCTGTTTGAGTTGTTTCTTGTTTTCTTGATTTACCCCATCGTGGGTCTTTGTTTTGTGTTTATTTTCTGTTAAATAACAGAAAGCTTTAACCCCTTCATCCCCGCTGCCTGCAACTGGGTTCTTTCACCACGGTCTTGACACCTATCTATTGATAGGTTGAACACCGCCCCCACAGAAAAATATCAACGACTACTTCTCTAGCCCCGCCCAATGGTTCGCGAATGACTTTAGCCACACATAGTACACACTCCCGCATTTGTGATGATTGACAAATTGGTAACCATAGCGACATATTTTTCGGCTACAGATTCATTTTGTCCGTCAGTTTAAACTAAACTGCTGATATGCGCTGTGTTGTGTTTATGCTCGGAAGGCTACATCACACAGCGCTCTTTTGCCATGTTTGTTATTAAATAAGCGCTTTTATGCTTGTTGTTTGGTCTTAGATCCAAATACCTCGGTACCGATTTTAAGAATATTTGGTCTTATAAAATATATAAACAATTTGCATTTTAAGGTTTGTTTTTGACTTGTCTTTATTTGCTTATTTTTTCTGTTAAGATCTGGCAACCCTGTCACTTTAGCGAAGGGCTCTCGAGAGCGGCTAGCCCCGTGTCATATGTGCAAAAGTGAGGACTTCTTTCACTGTTATTTTTATTTAGAGCGACCAAGCAACAAACATGCAACATTGTGCAGCACCTGGTTGTGGAAGAACACAGTCGCTTCCTTTGGATTTTGATATTAAGAATGCGTGGTTGAAGTTTACTTTTAAGTACGTTCCTGCTCACGGGTGAAACATTGAGCATTTGTTTGCGTCATTTCACACATGAAAACTTCTCACAGTTTTCATGTGTCTTGTCACAAACTCTTTCACTTTGTTGTTGGTTGACTTTATGTCACTCCTGAGGTTTGATTTTGTTGAAATTCAACAGGCACTGGACTGCAATGGCCACAATACATCTAGAAATGCTGATTAAATAAACATTTGGAATGCTCTCTTTAGGTTTTTTCAGCTGCTGTATGTTTGAACATGTAGTTATATATCTATATTTTTTATTTCGATTTTGCTGAGATTGCTGATATCGTTGACTAAGGTGAGGAAAATGTTTTCCAATAATATATGCAAATAGGCCAGATATGTAATTTTGTTATGCAAGTTGCAACCAAAGATTCCAGAAAATAAATTGAAAATAATATTTAATTGTCGATTGACCATATCTTTTGCTGTTGCATTGCATATTGGTACTAACTCTGTGTTTTGTGGACAAATTACAGTAAATATAATAACTGGGTAATAACCCTGAACCTACCCCTAAACCTAAACTTATACCATGTAGTTTACCTTATACTGCCCAGTACTTTCTTAGGGAAGTACACTAAGTACACTATAGGTATACGTACTGTAAAATAAAGTGCAACCAACTTTTTTGTCATACTAAAATGATTAAAAGTAGTTTAGCTTTGAAAACAGATCCAAGACAGCTGTGTTCCGATTCAGTGCTTTACATCTATTTGTTTTTGAAACATTCAGTAATACCAAAAATGAATAGGCCATATTGGCATGTGGTCTTCGGTATCTTAATTTGCTGTCACTTTAATTGAGTACTCGTGACCGTGTCTACTATACTTTGTTACTTTGGACATACTTTGACATTTAGACATTTAGCGTTTCTGTGACCTTTTATTAAAATTGCATTGATGAATCGGTTCTTGAAAAGGTAGAAGAGGAAATCGCACACACCCATGAAGAAATAACACAGTTGTTGATATTGTTTTGTTGGCTTTTAGCTGTAAAAGAACAATGCTCATCGGTCACGGCAGCTCCATTGATCTTGCTGCAGTATTGTCTTTGTTCTCTGGGGAGGTAAAAGGTCAGAACGCTCGTTCTGTGAAACTCTTTTACCATCCTTTGTGTTCATACGCCAGTGCCCTGCAGGAAATGACGCTTCTGAAAGAACTTCGAGCCTGTGACTGTTTTTCTCAGACTGTGAAATCGGTACTGTGCCGTATGCTCATTTCCTTCCTTCGACCTCTCCTTTTGATTTGTTTACTTAATAAATTGGCCTGGTCTTGTTTTGCATAATATATTATCATCTAAAGAATTGGTTGAATATTTCTCCTCGTTCTGGAATCCTTTTCGTCCTTCTTTATGTAAGTAAAATGGGTGAATAGTTGACCCAAGTCAATTTAAGGCCCATAAAGCCGTGTAAATCTTCAAGGCAAGATTCACAACCCATCAAGTTGAGTTCACACCGTCTCTTTGTGTTTAGCGATAATAAAGTAGTGGTGTTTGTAATGGAGTCGTGATTTCCCGACCTCTGCTGTGACTGTTATTAACACAGTCACAGCTGTGTTCAGTAGTCATTATCAACGCTTGACTCCCAGAAGGCTGTTGTTTCTGTTCAACCCTAAATGTAGGTATTTACAAAGAGATATAAATGACAGTCTGGGTAGAGCTTTGGTTGGCATGCAACGTGTAGGTAAACAAGCAGTATAGAAATGTTTGTTGGTCAAGCAAATGTTCAGAGAAAAATATAGTTCTGTCGTCGTTACATCACCCAAATGACGTTTTTCTTCAGTGATGTTCTGTTTTCATGCAAGTTAACTAGCAACATTGTCCCAAGTCGCGTTCACTAAATTTAGATTGACCAGGATCAACGATTAAACTGATGGAGCTGACAACTAGTGTAAAACTTTCTTGACCATAAATAAATTAGCAAAAATCAGCGTTTCCCATGCAATGCATTTACTTGGGCGCCCAGGTATATTTATGGCCGCACAAGTATATTTATCCATCCGTGCTAATGACAGTATCTGTGATCGAATAGCTAGTGGATAAACAGATTTGTGACCGTAACCACACATTCATGTCTTTTTACATCTGATGCATAACACAGAGTCCTACTTCTTCAAGGTTATTAAAATGTTGTCATTGAGCAGGTCAAAAGACATACTGCCATATCAGGCCAATTTTTTCCTGTTATGGCTAAATTTACTCTGACCTAGTTAGTTGCAAGGGAATTCAAGGAAGCCACAGAGAGGGATGAAATCTTTAGTAAGAACCTTCTTTTAGTAAGTCACCAGCTGTGGTTTCTATAGGTTTTTTTAATGAAGACTTTACGCGGTTTCACATTAGCACTTTTGGTGCGCACCCGGTTTCGATTAACGTCAGAGTTCGGTTCGTTTGGATGATGTCTTCTTCCGAACCCGGGTGTGCAACCGCAAACTGTACCCGAATCCGGGAGGTCTGGGGTGCGGTTCATGTGAACTCCAGTAAGGTTCGCTGCTGATATGAACGCAATCGTACCAAATCGCGGAAGTGAACCGCTATTAATGACGTATTATTTGGTAAAAATATGTGACGAGCGTGACATTTCTGTTCGCCTTCAGCGTTCTTGAGAGCATTTGCAGTATATTCGTAAGACAGATGAAAGTGGTGTTACGTACTGAAGCTTTGGAAACAAAACTAACGGTTCAAAAACATAAATGTACAAAAGTTAAGCGAGCAATGTTATGTATTTTGCCGCCTTCTCCTGCGACGCCGTTACAAGCGACAGGGTAAACAGCTGCAGGCTTGATGACGCAAACGAACCACGGTTCGGACCCAAATAAAATAATATGAACGCAGTCCAGTGGGGACAGGGGGAGGGGATGGCAATCGAACTAAATGTGAAACCACTCTTTAACTACAAAAAATATGGGACATTGGGTCTCAACAATAATTGTAATCCAATAATGGTTCAGATGTGAGTTCTGATAACTCGATATCCAAAGTAAACATAAACGTCAAAATAAAGCTCCCTGTACAGATGTGTGTTGCACCGACACGAAAATCGCACAAAATTGAAGATGTAGCGCACGTAACCCAGGTCTGAAAATAGAGCCTCAAATGTGCTGTGTTCTTTCACAGCCTTTCATAGATGTCTGTTTCTCTTCAATCTTTGCTCTTTGTGTGTAATGACCTTACATCAAGAACACAGCGGTATGTCTGAAACAAACATCATCAGTTTTATCTGTTTGCTTTCTGCTCTCTCGGGTCACCACAACAGAGATAAATCAGTAAACCAGAGAGCCTGGGTTTGAAATAAAGCTTTGATTAGCATTTTCTAAAGATCAGCATCTCATATCTGATATCTGTGACCAGAAGACAGTTTAAGAACAACATTTTCTTTGATGTGTCTCAAGTGGGGCTGTTGCAATTATCACATAATGACTGGATCATGAATATTTGACTGAGCTAATGTCAATAACTGCACACTAAATTCCACAATGACATTTTAGTGGTGACATTTGCAGCTTAATGTATTTTGCAGCACAGAGGGATGGATGGATATAGCGAAGCGATATATCACATTGGGCCCTATTGTACACCCGGCGCAAGCACAAGTGTTTTTGCTAGGTTCCGCCCAACGCGGTTCTCATTTTCCCGTCCTGCGCAGCGTTGTTTAAATAGCAAATGCATTTGCGCTCATTTGTGCGCCCATGGGCGTGTTGGTCTAAAAAAGAGGTGTGCTCAGGTGCATTGTTGGCGCGTTGCTATTTTGAGGAACTTTTTTTGTTTAAAAAAAGATTGCATTAGTAGAAAATGCGCCTCTGGGTGGGTCCACATACAACACGCTTTCACTTTACTTATTACACAGAGGGAAGCGCAGCAGCACACAAACATACCAAATATAAAAAATAAATGGATTGCAATGTAAAAGATTATTATTGTGTACATAAGATAAAAATCCGGCTTGTCGTGTAGATGATCTGCTCGCGCGCTTTAACCTCACGCACGAGCAGATGCGTTTCCTCTCTAGAGAAGCGTCCAGTCTTTGCCCTTGCAAATTCCGCCGTGTAAGTAGCGAATCCGCCATGGCGCGAGCACAACTGGCTCTTAAAGGGAATGAGAGATGAGACTCTGATTGGTTTACTGCACGTTACGCCCAAAAAACACCCATTACTCATTAAGAGAATCGGGACAACCCGTTTAGACCATGCACTCGGGCGCGCCGACCATTTTCCCGTCGTTAAATTAGCAAAAGTGGATTCGGACACCCTGAGTGCACCTGTGCCGTGCGCTAATGCGCTTAGATCTTGAAAATAGGGCCCATTGTGTTTGTAATTATTTTAATTGTTTTTTTATTTGGCATTATGTTTCCTCAAGACTGTGTCATTAGACTAGTGCTGTTTGTATTGTTGGTGTGATGTACGTATACTTTACGTACTTTAATTAGCATTTCTGCATGTATTGCAGCAATTCCATTATAATGTCTGATGAATTTCAACAGAAACCAAACTCATGAACGAACGACGTAAAGTCACCCAACAGCAATGTGAGAGAATGCAAAGAAGCATGAAAGTTTTTTCATTTTTGAACTAATCCAAAAACTGTTTAACATGAATATAAACTTTGTCAACATAGCATCTTTTTTTGTTATTTTGAGTTTTTCAATTTTATGTAAAAAAAGCTATTTATTTGAAAAATATATATATATATAAATAAATAACAAGGATATTCTTAGCTTCGTATACTGTGGTAGGCTAACTGAGACCAGTTTTACTGCACCTATACATTGTTGTTGTCTTGTTGCACATATTGCTTCTATTGTTTTACCCTACTTTGTAAGTCGCTTTGCATAAAAGCGTCTGCTAAATGACTAAATGTAAATGTAAATAGTATATATGTATATCTGTCTTTTGTGTTTCTGTTTAGTGGTAAAACAAGCCTTTTGTATATTTTTTAACTCGCATCTAATTGGCTGATTATTTATTTTTTGGTCATATTATCTGGATCATGTTTAATGTCCAGCTTGACATGTAGGTTGTACGGCAGGTTTTCTGTGCGTTATACCAGGTTTGTGTGCAGGAGGGCTTGAGCATTGTTGTGCGTGGCACACAGGAGAATTATGTTATGTTTCTTGTTATTATTTGATCTGTTTAATATTGCTAATGGCATGTTTACAATCATTTTATTGGCCTAAATGATGTTCAGCAGAAAGCCTCAGTCTCAATATCCCCTCTTACATCATCTCATTACATCACGTGGCTGTATAACAGATGACTATTAGCATTGAGCGCTAATCCACCTGCTCTGTGTTATATTATTATCAGCAATTTGATTTTATAAGAATATAAAATAACGTAAGTACACTATTTTTAATTTTGGAGAAAGCTTTAATCCGCCTTGTAACATGGCCTTGAGTTGTAAACTATCGGTACAGTTTAGCGTGTTGACAAAATGCTATATGCTCTCCTACTTGTAAGTCGCTTGTATAAAAGCGTCTGCCAAGTGAATACATTTAAATGTAAATGTTTTTAAGTTTCTTATGTTTGAGTGACTGTGCATCAGGATGACGTCACCTCGCTGACAGTCGATCTGTACAGCTGCTAATAGAACACATTCAGTAAAGTACACGCTGCTTTAAAAGATGTTATCACTCTATTTATAAACTTTCACTAGATGACACATCGATCTGTTCGTGTTAATTGGTTCATGCTTTGCAGGTTGGTTTTTTCCTGAAACTATCAGTTTATTTTGACTTTATGTGGCTTTTACCTTCGTAGATGGAAACTTTTGCAGTTTTTGTTTTGCTTGTTGACTCTGTAGCATATCCAACCTAGATTTAGTTGGCTCTTTGTCGAACAGCACAATGTTTGTATGTGAGAGAAAGTGCAGTCGGTGTGGGTGTCGTCATTGTCTGGACTTAACATAACAATTTCCTTCCTTATTTCAGTTGTGCTCATTCCTCTGTAAATTAAACATTTGTCCATGAAGAGGAAACGAGAAATGAGTCTCTTTCAGCTGAATGTTAAATGTAATTTGTTACTTTCCAGCTCTGATCTTAAGATGCTATGTTGAGTTTGGTTGCAAAAACAGTTTATAACCATTTTTACTAGGGATGTCGGCCCGATACCAAAGACCGATACCTCACGTGACATACATAGAGCCCTATGATTTCCTGGAAAGCGGAAAATGCGGACGGAATCGAGGAATCCAGGCATTTCCTAACAAGAAATTAGCACTGAACAGCTAACGTAACAGCTAACGAAATATTCAGATACTGTTTAAATATGTATTCTGCTTGTTTTGCGTTACCGTGTGTGAAAGAGTGGTGCGGTTGCGTGTACTGAACGCATTGTGCTTGTGGAGCTTTCAGCGCCAGCGTTTCACTGCATGAGGACACGAACACATAAACAAACACCATTTGCGGCGATCCGTCAAAATAAAAGTCTGGTTAACTTAAACAAACGCTCTTTGCGGTGTCCCGTCAATATAAAAGTCCGGTTGACTTGAACAAGTTATAATACGCTCACATTTTACCACACCACCCCCCTTAATTTTTTTATAATTTGACCACAGAGTATATTGTTTACTTTAGTAAACTGAAGTAAATGTGCTAGTAAAATTGTACTACTTATCATAAAAAATTTAACTTAATTTAAAAATAGTACTTAAATTTAAGTAGACCTAAAAACAAAAGAAAAAAAGAAAATGTACCAGTAAGATACTGGTTTATTAACATTATTGTACAACCTATCGGTTATAGGTATCGGTATCGGCGAGTACCAGAAAATAATATCGGTACTCGTACTCGGTCTTTAAAAAATTGTATCGGTGCATCCCTAGTCTCTGTCTGTATTTTAGTTAAAATTGCCTGATTTAACCAGTCTTTGGCCGAAAACAGCAGATACGTATCAAACGGATTAAACTCTTGGGATTCATGTTTCTTGTTCACTGCGATCAACGGCAAAATTTTTGCCATGGTAGCAACCGGGTTACAACTGTCAATCATCACATTTACTCTCATTCCGTACAAACATGGAAGCCTGCGTGCAACCATTTATACGTGGTTTCACTACTGAAACTTAGCAGTGCGTACCATTGATAATTTATCAAGAAAATAAGGCTTAATATCTTTTTCAGGGCTTAATTTAGCTTCTGAAGAAAATGTATATTGATTAAAATATTGTTTAGTTAATATTTCTGCTACATGATTGTGTGATATTTCTGCAAAACAAGACAAAAAATTATAACTCGTAACACTTGTAACTCGTTTTAATATTAGGCACTATGACTTTGTTGGTGTTTGCTGGTGAGGAAAAGAAAGGTGGCATACAGAATTCACATTTGAAAGGTTGCATTGTTTGAAGTGTTTCATTTTTAGGAGAGTCAGTTTACTTCAAATGTATTATGTTGGCTTGAGAAAGTTTCACTTCTGTTGTGCTTTTCACAATTTTGCATTTTTGCAAAGCAGCTTCACACACACACACTCAAATATGAGTGAAGTAGATAAAAGAGAAATGGACAGGGCTGCAGCTGGGTCAGTCGACACTGAATGACCTTAAATGTTTTAAATGTTGTGTGTCGACATATTTAATTTTGTAATTGCACATTATTTTGTAAAGGTGTCCCTTTAATGACCCCTTGTCATTTTGCACAAAACAGGAGAGGTCCCCCTCCCGCTTTTAAAAAGTAACTAAGTAACTTTTACTTTAAAGGCAGGGTAAACGATTTCCGAATTACGCTTTAGACAACCGAGTCAGGCCGAGTACCAAAACAACCTTGTAGCCAATCAGCAGTAAGGTGCACAGTGCACAGGACGGACATTAGCCGAGCCGAGCACTGACGAAAGCGAAAGATGGGGGTAGGGGTGTGTTTGTTTTGGTGATTTGAGCATCAACAATGGCTAAGAGAAATCGGACACCCCGCCTTTAAGTAAATTTTAAACAAGCTACTTTTTACTTTTACTTAGGTAGATTTGTTGACTGGTAATTTTACTTGTACTCAAGTACAATTTCATCAGAGTAGTAGTACTTGTATTTGAGTATAATCGTTTTGTAATTTTCCCCCCTCTGCTTAAGATGACGGTTTGGTACCTTCTGATCTTAGCAGTGCAGCAGTGTGATGAAGAAACTAACTATAGCATCATGAAGGCCTGGTGATGGTGTTGGTGAACCAGAGACAGAATTAGGTCAATACCCAGAGTACTTTTACAAGCGTGTTAGTATAAATGTAGGGCACTACATAAAGCAACAGTGTAATTACTTTTTAGGAAATAGATGAACTTGTCAGCTTGGTTATGTGCAAAACTACATATTTTTGAGACCCACATTGGATGGTTTGTGTGGGTGACTGGTCCAATAGTTTGTCTTATTATACTGATAAATTGATGATAATTTAAGTCCTTTAGATGAGTAACTAATGTAGCCAACAAACCAGTTGGATGTCTTAAATTTATGTGAAATTGAACGTGGTGGATTTGTTCCAAAATAGTAACACTTTCACTTTGAGGACAATTGTGGAGTCGTAACGTTTTATCGAAGGTTTTGTTAAGGTTAAGGTTACTTTTAGACTGTGCAACCTTTTACAACGTGGCTTATTCGTATGAATTGGTACGTTGTGAATCGTACAAAAATGTACAATTACTAGTAAAAAGCAATACTGAGGTCCCGCCCCTAACCCTAACATCACTGGTGCGAAACCAAATCGTACAAAAATGTACGATTGAGATCGTACGAATTCATACGAATTGACGTCACATCGTAAAATAGTTACGTTTTTGCCGTGAGATTGCGTTGGGCTGTTAGTACGCTAAAGAGAAGTACACTACCTTTCAGCATCTTTAGATTGATCTAAAAAATAGGCAAAAAATAGATAACTAGCCAACTGATATCGAACCAGATGCTGAAAATTCTAGCTTTTATCTTCACAACTAACCACAAAATGTTTTCACTATATTTTCTCAGCAAGAAATTCAATTATTTTTCTGTTTATATTCTGTTTATCTGTTTGTGTTTTGTGTTGAGATGCACCGATATATCGGCAAATAATCGGTATCGGTCGCTAAAAGCTATTTTTCACACTATCGGCCAATATCGGTTTAAAAACAGCCGATGATCAGGGCCGATATATCCTGTCAATCAAAAGAGGACATATTATAAATGTGTGCTCTGTATATAGAAGATGTTAAGAAACATCATCAGTTTAATGTTTATTATTAACAGTCATTATATTAATTAATAACAGAAATAAATATTAATTTAATATTCAGAATTAGTATAGGCAGATATCAATCTGAATAATCAAATTTAGTATCAGTGCATCTCAAGTTTTGTGTGATTTGAAACGTCTTGATTTTGTGAACCTCCACCAGTCCATTCCCACTGACCTACAAAAACTTGAACCTTATTTTTGTTCTGCTATGTGAGATATGTTAATCCCCTTAATGATTATAAGTGGTGGTTTGTATTTAACTCTTCATGTTTGTACAGTTTGCCTGCGATCGGCCCATAGCTGATGGTGTGAAAATTTGCTTTTATTGACCGATCATTGGCCGATATATCGGTGCATCTCTAATATAAATAACTTCATTATATTCCAGCGTATTGTAACTAAAGTAAAGAAACACACAGTAGATCAAGACCTTTGATGTCAGGCAACATTTCTGCGACAGACAACTATGACAGAGGCATCTTTATTGATTTTTGTATTACCGCCGCCCACCCTACCGTCTGCTCAGAGGACCATTTTCAGCCCGCCTAATGTTACCGTTTCCTCTCTCTGATCTAATTTCTCTGTTTTCTCGTGCAGTTGCTGAGCGAGAAGATAAGCGGCGCTGAGGGGACCAAGCTCGATGAAGACTTTATGGAAATGGAGCGGGTACGAACCTTCGCGTAACTTGATTTATGTGACAGGCACATTTACCTTCTCCATCTAACCTGGTTTTCCCACCTTCACAGAAAATAGAAGTCACCAACAAGTCCGTTTTTGACCTTATAACCAAAACCACAGAATACCTCCAACCAAACCCAGGTATGTAGACGTCCCCCAAAGCTCAAAGTGATAGTTCACCCAAAAATGAAAATTCTGTCATCATTTGCTCACCCTCATGTCATTTCATACCTGTATAATGATGAACACAGAGAAAGATGTTTGGAAGAATGTTAGCAATTTTCAAGTCTGCGACATCATTGACTGCCATAGTAGGACAAATGAAATGGTAGTCAAAGGTGCCCCAGAACTGTTTGTGTTCCTAAATTCTTCAAAATATCTCACTTTGTGTTCAACAGAACAACAAAATCTAAAATGTTTTCTCCCTACTATGGTAGTGAGAGGGTGAGTAAATGATGACAACATCTTAATGCTTGTTGAATTCATTTTTAGCTTTGAATTCATAAGAATCAAATATGTCAGCAATGAAAAGAACCACATGTTTGTCTCTTGTGAGTTTTTGTGGTTTCACAGCCAGTGAATCGGAGTGCAGCGTTGTGATTTGTGATTCGTTCATGAGCGAGCGTGTATTTCTACGCAGCATCGAGAGCCAAACTGGGAATGCTGAACACGGTGTCTAAAATCCGAGGGCAGGTGAAGTCGACGGGCTATCCTCAGACCGAAGGGCTCTTAGGAGACTGCATGCTGCGATACGGACGAGAGCTGGGGGAGGAGTCGACTTTCGGTAAACATCACGCACACGTGCACAGACACGAACCACAGTAACGGAAATACTGCAGCAATGCAGAGGAATGCTGTCACTGTCTCTTAACCTCTCTCTCTCACTCATCGAGTCGCTCAACCACACACACTGAGCTTTGTGAAATGTGTTTCCTGTAATGTGTCGGCCCTTCTCACGGAATTTCATAACTCTGACACCTTGTGGTGTTTTTTGCAAGCGCAGTCGATGAGACGACAGGAGATGTTTCTCTGGTTTTTAACATGACACATCATGTACGGCCTGTAGTATGATGCAACATTTTGCTGTACCGTTTATAATGTGGATGCATTACTGTATTCCAGGGTATGCAATAAAAGTCATGAAAAAAAATGCCTGTACTTAGTACTTAGTGCCGCCAATATTGTAGAAAACGCCTAGATAACTGATCTCGGATCTGATCTACCTCAGCCGTCTAACAGCGCTCTCTGATTGAGTTGGCCAATCAAATGAAAGAGGCCGGAAGCTCAAGGTCAGCTAAACGTTGAATGTTTTATCATAGAAATGTTAGGGGGTCGTTCACGTCTAAAAACGCGTGCAAAACGCTGGCTGTGTCGCTTTCCCCCTCTTTCCAGAGCGCTCGGGAGTTATAATTATTATTTATAAAATATTATTTTAACAAATTTGAATAAAAAACAAGTGTCTGCAACTTTTGTAATTTGATGTCTATGTCTGTAGCTACACAAAAAGTCAAAGGAACAGTGCATACGTTTGTCATTCCAAACCCAAATGCTCTTGAGAGATGGATGGTATTTCAATTTGGCAATATTTGTATACAAATATCAATTGACCGTGTGTTTACGCATCACTGGTAACATAAAAAGACAGACATGGTTTTAGCTATTGTCTCATTTTCACTCCAATTGTTCTAAAATGCACAAATGTAGCTCAAGAAAATATATAGATTTTTTGTTTGGGACAAACTTGTTTTTGGACCTCGGTGTTTCTAAAATCCTGCGTACGGCCCGGATTGAACGTGGTCAGATGTTGAAAGAAGCCAAGTTAATGGACTTTAACTCTCTTTTCATGTTCATGAATTAATTATATTTCACCAATCCTTCTGTTTCTCTGGGTCGAAGGTTTACAGTTATTTGATTTGACAAATTATTAATATTGCACTAAATTCCAATAAAATGTTGTGCATTGAACCTGTCTTGGTTTGGTGTTAATTCATTCAGTCCACTGATTATTTGACAAAATATTATCATAATATACATGTGAACAGTTTGATTTTTATAACCACGACTTTTTTCAGATGGTCTGAAAAATCTTGTGGGAAGTCTGTATGTTTGTACAGTATGGAATGTGTAGGAACCCTGGTATTCTGCGTAGAACACCATTACTGTGAGCTTCTTTTACATGTTGCTGTTGTGTTTGCATGATCTTCACAGGCTGTGCACTGGTGGAAATCGGTGAAGCCATGAAGCAGATGGCCGATATTAAAGACGCCCTCGATATCAACGTGAAACAGAACTTCATCGATCCACTACAGACCCTTCAGGACAAAGATCTCAAAGAGATCGTGGTATGTCACTCTTTCAAGATCGTTTCAACATTTTCTCACTGTACTGTCACCTTAAAGAATGATTATTAAAGGTGCAATAAGATTCACGGGCAATCGGTGTTTTTCGAGCCAATCAGCTGAGACGTAAATGTCATGTGGTTACTTGTTCTTTAGACAGTGATGTCATGTTAAAGCTGTTTGGCTGATGACACCTCACACACACACAGTCCCAAGCCCTTCGCTGTCAGCTGTCTTGAACGGTTTTACATTTATGACCGTTTCAATGATTTTCTTTGAATCATTTATCATTGCTGCATGCCTTTTCTATTATTATAAAGAATATATGTTGTGATATATCAGAGTGTAACTGTTACCGTGATGTGTTTACTTAGCATCACCTGAAGAAGCTGGAGGGTCGACGGTTAGATTTCGACTATAAGAAGAAGCGTCAGGGCAAGATTCCCGATGAGGAGATCAAACAGGCTGTGGAGAAGTTTGAGGAGTCCAAAGAACTCGCCGAGAGGAGCATGTTCAACTTTTTGGAGAACGATGTAAGAACCAAAACTGCTGATAAGAACAAATGTTTTAATGATTTGTTTTAAAAATGTGACAAAACTATTTTAAAATGAGACAAAATGAGCATTGGAATACATAATATATATATATATATATATATATATAAAAAGAAGATATGTCTTACTAATTGCCCATTTTATGATGAATAAATGTTAATGTCAAGCTCTCAAATATTTTATTTTGTAGACATTTTGTGAGGGGCGGGGCCTTTGCATATTGTTGAATCCAATGGGGAGTCCTGGAGCCTAAACGGTTGAGGACCCCTGTTTCACAAGTTTTAAAATGTACCACCTAACATGTTTCATCTCCAACATTCAAAGTATTATAATTTCACAAATAAAAAGCAGTCGGGTTGCTTAACAAACACTTTATTCTATATATTTACAATTCAGATCAGTCAAATCTACAGTGTGCGGACACTTATGTCACACTTAACATGTATGAATTTCATTGCAAAGTATGGTATTTGCAAATAAATGCTGCTGGATACTTATAACATGTCACATCTTTCACCCACCTATAGGTGGAGCAAGTGAGTCAGTTATCAGCTCTCATTGAGGCCGCACTGGATTACCATCGACAGTCCTTAGAGATCCTGGAAGAACTTAACGGCAAATTACAAAACAGGTACATTTATACACAGCTGACTGCAGAACAGTTGATATACACAAAAATAAAATAAAAAATCGATTTCTCCACATTTATTCAGCTGTAAAATATTTCATCAAGTCAGTGAAATTGAACGCTGATGTCTAAAATTGTGGGTGATTTTTTTTTACCAAAATAAAGTGATCCTCGCTGATATGTATTTGAACACACATATCTCGTCTCACAGTATAGCTACGACAAGCAGTCGGCCCAAGAAAGAGTTCAAGCCAAAGTCGATCATGTCCAGTCTGGAGACGGTCCAGAATCAACACAATGGACTGTCCCACACCTCATCTGTCAAAACCACAGGTATCAGTGTTGACAAACATTTATTATTGAAATAACGCCCTATAAAAAATTCTTGTTTTCAGTTTTACCTATTACATTACAATTCATTTTGTTGTGTCTACTTTTTTTTTGTTTGTATCTTTTGAGTGAGTTTCTGAAATTACTTCCGTTGTGTGGTGTTTACATGTTCCGCCATCATCATGTTGTCATACATAATTCCTCAATATTCTTTTCAGATATTCAAGTCAACCACACTGTAAATGGAAAAAGTAGGACTATTTTTTTTTCTTTCTGATTCCTGTTTCTAATATCGAATCACGTTGCATTCATCATTACCATCGGTTCGTGTGTGTCTGTCTCTCATGTTTCATCTCATGTTTTTTTTGTTGTTGCTGTCAGCTGATTATTTCACCCACACAATAAGTCAAACATGGCCTGAAAGCCCCAACGGTAATACCTGTAGCACACGTGAGTATCGTGCACACATCACCAGACCCATATTGAATCTATTAGATGGAACGGCATGACATTTAGAATTCCATTGTGTGACTTTTTCTTTTTGCAATTTCAGCACGTTTCGTTATCTACAAACCTGTACGCTTTTCAACTCACCGTATTTGACTCATTGCAGAAATAGAGACACACATGGACCAGCCCTGCTGTCGATCTCTGTACGACTTCGAGCCGGAGAACGAGGGCGAGCTGGGCTTTAAAGAAGGTGACATCATCATCCTCACCAATCAGATCGATGAGAACTGGTACGAAGGCATGATCAACGGCGAATCGGGCTTCTTCCCCATAAACTACGTAGAGGTACTGGTGCCTCTCCCTCAATGAGCCAATCAGAGCCAGGACGCCAAACCGGACTGTATCGAGCATCCGTTGTATCACCCAACATCCCCTGCTGCATTCTCACCAATGAAAGCCTTGTGTTTCGCCACAGACTCTTTTAAAACCTTCAGTATTTATTTTGTACTGTTTTACAGTCCTCATGGTGCAACATCACCGCAAAAAGTTGTTTTCGTCTCGTTTTCCAGTTAAACAAATGACGAAACATCCTTAAAATAAGATGCAGTTAAGTGACTGAGAATACGTCTTGAATTAAGGTCATTTTCTTATTGTTAGATTTATATATTTTTTATATTTAAACAAGAAAAAATGGGAAAGTGATAAGAGTAATTACTAAAAAGGGTCATGTAAATAATAATAACAAAAAAATGGATAAATCAATGTAAACAACACGACGATAACGCTAAATATAAATACATTTTAAGGATGTTTTTATGTTTTAACTGAAAAAAGAAGGATGTGATTTTTTGCGGCTTTTTGAATTTAGTTTCAACACAGCCTTCAATTTATTTGTTTATTTAAATGTGATGCATCCAATGGGGTGTCTGTATTTTCCTGCTGTTTCCGTACGTCGTCTCGCTGTAATATTGGGTTTACCTGCCTGTTGTGGTCTTACGTGTTTTTTCAAACACACTTTTTCTATAGACTGTGACTATCTTGACTGCTACTCGTATGAATGTCCTCTCTCTCTCTCCGTCTTTGTTTACATTTGACTTATTGTGATCTTAGGAATCATAAGTGTCGCGAGTGTTTTAATGGGCCTTAAAGTGCTTTTTTTGTGCACATTTTACTTTTGCATTTAAGAGTCTTTTTGTTTTGGAACATTGCACTTTCTACTGTATTTTTTCTGCCATGTCGGGGAATACAAAGTTTATCCGTCTTATCGTATGGAGTGGACTTTATGCTAAGTATAAATATATATACAATATATATACAGTATATATATATATATATATATATTGATATGAACTTGTACTGTATGTTAGGGAACCTTTTTGCTTGCCTTGTAATGGTTTGCCCTACAGTATATTCTGTCCTCAGTCGAACCATCATGTGCTTAGCGACTGCATAAGACGGCTTTGGAATCTTAATATCTGGACCAATTATGTTTAAACTGACAAAATGAGTATCGTTTCCACGTGTCTGTCCACCAGAAATACACCAGTGTATTTCAACAATGTCAAACGTTATTTTTGTTACTCTCCGCATTATGTTTCTCATGCATGACATGGAACTTTGAATGACTTTTTTGTTTGTATTGGCGGAGACTGCCGTTGACCATTACGAATCTAAAAACCTTTTTAAATCGTTCCCTGTTCGGCTTCTCTGTCTTTTATTTTTCTCGTATTCTTTAGGCCAAACAAAGCTGTCAGAGAGCAAAGAGGGAAAATTGTTATTTTGATTCCAGTAAAGCCGTAGTGTATGATTTCTGTCGCTAACGGAACTGCGAAATGTCGGCTGTGTACTGAAGCTGTGGACTGAACCTGCTGTTTACGGTTCATTCAACACTGTATACTGTTTATAAATAAAGTATATAGGACACAACCGCACCGTGTCCTATGGTGCGACAGCAAAAATTGTGAAAAAAATTGCTGTTTTATATTATAAATATTAATAATGTAAAATAATATATTATTAACTGTTTGTTTTCAAAATTTTTGCTGTCACACCATAGGACACACGGACGTTATATTTGTTAACTACCTATATTCAACTTTATTTATAGATACTGTATTTAGATAAAGCATCGCAAACAATAGTATGATATGTTCTTGGTTTGACTTATTATTACATTGCACTCAGAAAAGTCATGTTGGGTTCTTTGCATTGTGGGATACAGTGTTCCGCTCACATGTACATTGTAGTATGTCATTCTATGCATTACAGAAAATGTGCACCTACTATCTATCACAAAAAGTCGTATGATTCTCGAGAAAAACCCAACGATTGCCCTTACAAAACGAAGTTTAAGTTTGCTTTATAAAACTAATAATGTGAAAGTGTATTTCATGCACTTTATTACACGTAAGTATATTTGACTTATTTATTTGACTATAGTTGAGATGTCTAATTTGGTTTATACTTGTACCCGTTTGATGGATATATACTTTAAAACTATTTTAATTACGAGTCTATTTATAATGAAAAAGTATACTTTGCTCTTTTGATAGTTACTTTTTCACATAGGTTTACGTACTGCCTTAGTTTTCTGGAAGTCTACTTTTTAATGTACTTTAATAAACTTAAAAAATGTTTTACAAGTATTGAACTAGCACACCAGCAGTATACCTGTAAGTTCACTTGTAGTAACATTGCATGAAAACCGTAGTTTAAAGGTGGTTGTAAAGTGTAAAGTTTACTACCGGTATGCTTAAAGTATACTAAAAAGTATGCTTTTGTAATCTGAAAAGTGAGACAATTTAGTCCCAAGTGCTATTGAAAACATACACTTAAAAGTATACTACTAGTCCATTGATATTAGTATACTTACTACACAAAGTATAAAAATATACTTGAACTTGACTTCTTTTTTTTAAGGGCATGTTTTCAAATAGTTTTTCTACGTACTCCCGCATCCGTCACGATAGTCCTACAGTACCTCAACTTTGCACAATGGTTCAAGTCAGAATTTAAGATGTTTGGCTTCTCAAACTAACAGGACAATGTGTTTACACTTTTTGGAAACTTACCATCCTACAAATGACTTGACAATAGTTGACTGCATTAAACTGGGTTGGAAGAAAGTTTTCAGAAAACATGAGATAAATTACACAAAGCCGCTTTAAAGCAAGCCGCTTCCAGTTTTTTTTAGACTTTACATTTGACTCTGCACAAAAATTGGATGTTTACTTAACACAATTTTGTTGCATTTCTGATTATGATTGTGACAATTATACGAAATGTGTTTTCATAGTTTGATCGATGACTTAGATGTAGAATAGTTGACTAACCAACAGCATTCATACTAAATTGACACAAAACTGATGTACATCACTGACTGAAAAGAAAGCCAGCGATTTTTTCTTTTTGCTCTCTGGCGTAATTTATACAGAAAGTTGTTTATATATGTTGTAAATGAATATATTATTATCTTATGAATAAATAATGTCTAAATATTAATGACACAGTGTGGCTGTACATTTTCAATTTATTCTTTTAAACACTCATGTAGAAATACATTTAAACCAATGAAAAGCAGCGATCATCAATAAACAATCAATCCATCAAACTAGAACTCTATAAAGAATTTAAGACTTTGTCCGCAAGTCCCATATAACATTTACTTCAGTTTATATCCAAACCTCAGCGCTCCTTTGCTTTGTCCCTCTTCCTTTATTCGTCTGCGATTTACTCTTCGAAGGCTGTGTTCCACGGTGGGCGTTCGCTTGCCGGGAATCCTTTTCTTTGTTCGTTGAACAGTTCCCAGCGCAGGTCCAATCCGGCTGATGCTCCACTACTAGATCCAAGGTAGGTAGAGACGCAGTGCTGGTCACGTCTCTGTAGGCCAACGAGGCGATGGATTGGGTGTCTTGGTTGATAGCCCCATATCCACCTTTCCAAGAGCCGTCCTTGATGAGCATGGACTTCTTGATCATTTTCCAGCCCAGATGATTGAGCTCCAAGAAGTTGAGGAAGATGCAGAAGACCCCGACGCAGAACATGAAGATCAAGAAGATGGTTTTCTCGGTGGGGCGGGAGACGTAACAGTCCACCCTTTGCATGCAAGGAGACGCCGTGCACACGAAGTGAGCCGGGACGTAGAAACCGAAGAGGAGCCACTGAGCTACGACGAAGGCGACCTCCAAGACGGCACGGAAGCATACGTGGAAGACGTAGTACTTGGATAGAACCCCCGAGGAGCTTCTGGTTGGAGCACTGGCCTCCCGCAAGACCGCTGAGCTCTTCTGGGCGCTCTGGTTGGTGATGCCCTCAAGGATGTCTGCGAGACTGTGGCCAAGGTGTCTGTGCGACTTGATGGAACAACTGTCCGAGTCGCAGCTGCGGTCGTACGCCTCCCTGGGCTGCTCGCCGTCCGGCTGCTTGGACAGATTGTGCCAAGTGTAGATGATGAAGCAAAGCGAAGGCGTAGAAACAGTGATGATCTGGAAGACCCAGAATCTTGGTTGCGAGATGGGGGCGAAGGCGTCGTAGCAGACGTTGGGGCACCCCGGTTGCAAAGTGTTGCAGATGAACATCTCCTGCTCGTCCGTGTAGACGTCCTCGGTCGCCACGGCCACGATGAGCAGACGGAAGATGACCATGACGGTGAGCCACAGGCGTCCGATCATGGTGGAGTGCTGGTGCACGGCGTCCAGCAGCCTCTTGAGCAGCGTCCATTCTGTCATGTCTCTGCGCACCAGCCTCCCGAAGTGCAGCACCTGAAATAGATCCACTTTAGCTCTGTTGCCAGCCAGGACAGACGTTTTCATGTTACAGCTCTGGCCAGAGAGCGAAGGTGCCATCACTGCTCCCAGCCATCGCTTTCTCCTTCAGAGATAAGGCCTCCGCTCGCGAGCGCTGCCGGCCACTTCACAGCGGTCACATGGTGCTGTCGCTTGTCTTTAGAGTCCATTTACAAACCGCTGGAGAGACGGCACTCTTCTTACTCAAGAGAGCTTCTGATAGTGCCGGCAGATTACATACTTTTCAGATTACCACAAAAGTGATAGGGCTGGTTCCTCCTGAAGGCCACGCTTTTAAAAATACGACACAGATGTGCTTGTAAACTCCCCGTTGTTGCTCATATTTGTAACTTTAAAACTGATTTTTTTGCAGTAGCAGCATGCACGTGCCGACTGGATTGCGCCAGCTACGTTTCCAATGCAACTACGTAAACATTGGTAGTTGTACTAATATATTTAAAATACTATTTTGAGAAATTGTATAAAAATGACAAAAACAAGCAAGTAAAATAACCGACTGTCGAATTCAGATGTATTTCAATTTTGCACATTTAATAACTCATCTTAGACTATTAGAAACTAACTTGTAACAAACGTTCTGTCCTTTGTCAGGGCTTGTAATTTAAATCTTAAACAAAAATAGGCAAGATAGCTGTTATCTGCTAACAGGACACAGGTGATTAATATGATGCCTTAAAAGGTCTGACACCAGCGGATGCTAAAGAAACAACGAAATGACCATTGGGCCTTAGAGACAAAGTCATGATAAACATAGTTTATGAAGTGCTACGTGCTTGACAAAAATACACAGTAATAAATAAGTGTTCGTACACACGCAACGTACACAGTCAGATAACATTTAACAAAAATATGTTTTGGGGGGTTTGAAAAACATTTTTACAACAACATCAAGGCAAAGTATTGGTGAAACATGAATATGATGAGTTATGTATATTCGCTTAATAGGACAAGGTGTTATAATCCCACTATTTCAGCCCAGTTTAATTGCCCAATAGGACATTTCCCACGCATTATGCATGACAGGGGGAGTAGTCAAGAATATGAATAGAGGAAAGGAGGTCTGAGGTTTCACTGGGTTCGTCGGGTAGGCATCCTCTGTGTTTGGGGGATAAATTATAGAAATACATAGCATACTTACCTTTCCTTGCTGTTATCAGAGAGACATCTCATGAGTTGTGTGTCCGATCCCACTTTCATCACATCCATTATCCTGGGTGAAAGATGCCTTTTGGTGAGGTGCTGCTGATAATGCCCTTTGTATGGTTCCCAACAATGCGACACATCGTCAGTTGTGCACCTCAGCCTCATTGGGTGTTTCGGCCCTTTATCACAAGACAAGGCAAGGGAGGCCCACCGCTGGTTGATCAGATCTGGGTGTGTGTCACATTGTTATATGGTCATTTGGCAGCCCATGCTGTGTCCATCTGCCTCAACCACAGCCAGTGGCTTCTTTCCGCACCACTGGCCAGTTCTTGATTATCCTCCACTGGACCGTCCTCTGAACCCCACTTCCTGTGTCAGTTTGCTCATCCAGATTAGTGGCTGCAGCCTCAAAACACTTGCTTTGCTGGTAGCTCGGTGGCATCACACCTCAACGCAACCATACACACCAACCCGTTGGCTAAGGTTGTTCTAGCCCGACTGGCACTGTTAATGCATGCTCAGTGCCCCCTGTCCCGTATGTCATAACATTACAACACACAACACCATTTTATTATGTGGTCATTTGGCAGCCCATATTGTGTCGTTCTGTTTCAGCCACAGCCAGTGGCTGCTTCTCTCAGCAACAGTGGCAAGTTCTTTGACTGCCGTCTGTTGGGCCTGTCCTCTGATCCCCACTTCCTTAAGCAGCCTTGTAGTGGGATTGGAAATAAAGCCCCTGCAGCCCACTTCCACCGGGAACACTTTCACTGTCCATCCCTGATCTTCAGCCTCTGCTGCCAAGTTGGCATACCGGAGATTCTTTCTTTCAAATGCTTCGTTAATGGCCTCTTCCCAAGGTACAGTCAACTCAACTATGAGGACTGTCCTACTGGAGCTGGACAACAGAATCATGTCCGGCCGTAGATTGGTCACTGCGATTTCCAAGGGGAAAGTAAGTCTGTGGTTTAAATCAACTCGCATTTCCCAATCCCTGGCTATACTCAGCAGCCATAAATATGGGGATAAGGGCTTGGCCCGCTTTTTCTGACCCCCTCCACAGCTCACTCCAAGTGATTTTGCGCCGTTCAATGCCTTCCCTCCTCATCCAGCAGCCTTGCTGGACTTGAGAGACCGCTCTGGCGCATGTACTTGCTTCTTCTTGACGATAAACCTCCTCCACCAACAGGTGTCACTGTTCTTTTGGTGTAGCTTTTCGCCATCTGGGTGTGGTTGATCCCAAACCAAGTCCCCATCTGACATATTGAACTTGTCCCACGATGTCCCTATGTCTGAGGGCTGCCTTCGCATCTGCTACCGCTGTTGCTGGGTTCCATTTCTTCCCTGTCGCTACTGTTGTAGCAGCATCTCTTACACAGGGATCACAGGATTCTTTGAGCATCATCTCCAGCCTTGTTTTGGGGCATTATATTCCTCCACAAGGCTTGAAATGGGAAGAGAGAGAGCTCCATTCCCGTACAGCCCTATGTTGCAAAAGCATTTTGGTAGCCCAAGCCATTTCCTCACTTGTGTGGAATGAATGTATTAAAATGAAGTAAAAAAACTTGTCTCTACATCCATCCATGCTTCCTAGTCTGAACTTTAGTACTCCATCCTGTGGTGGACGATTTTATTTTCAGGATGATTTAAGGTGAATCTCTGTCACCTTTTGTGAGTGGAAAAATCTGATTGAGTTTTTTGTATTTCACATTCACAAACCATAGTCAGTGTCAAAGGGGTTTTGTTTTTTCCTAAATGTGGGGCAAGAGATTCCAGGTTCAAAGCTTCATGGAGAAGATGTACTGATTAAATGAATAGCTTCAATGCACTATAAAGAGCCTTGGATAAAAAGTGTCTTTACCAAAAGACTAGATTCTTGTTCTGTGCAGCCGTAATCTAAATTGCCAAACATGCTGACCAGGAGAAAGTTCAAAATCAATCTAGAAAAGAGTGACCCCAACCTTGTTGACTGAACTGCATTTTTTTCTTTGTGATATTTTAGCTGAGATTATCCAGTTCAAAATACATTTTATTCTACACTGATGGTCTGACTTGTATGGTTGGTAATAATGAAACCCCCCATGACTAATGGTTTTATCAGAGAAGTTGCCCCCGGCTATCAAACAGAGATCCAGGTCTGAGCTCTCAAAAAGAACATCCAGACAAAGAGTTCCAGGAAGGCTTCTTGCAGCGAGTGTTTCCTCTTTGACCTTGATGAGCTATTGAGTGTCTGTTCCAATTTATATCACAGGACAGTTTCAGAAATTTTGAGTTATAAATGAATAAGAGGCAGAATTCTGGATAATCTGGTTTAATATTTGAATAATAAATTCCAAGCAACCAGTAAAAAACATCAATTAACATTTTTATTTTAGTGTGCCATTTCTAACGCACTTCTTTTAAACTAAAATAAGAAAGTATACTTTCAGTCACTTTTTATGTACTCATAAGAAATTAAAATGACAGTTAAGTATACATGACTATACTGACAGTAAAGTCTAAATCTAAACACACGTTTATGCTTAAAGTACAGTTATTCAGTGTAATATATGTATGTGTATTGTACAGTAACTATAAATGCAGTTAATCCAGTTTTTTATGACCAAGTGGATTTCATTTTATGATGGACATATGCACCTTTTTTAGAGCTGGGGGACTGGGGACCATCCAGTGTGGCATTACAAGGAATGCTGTGATATATTTTTTAAATAACTATGTTTGTGTTCAGCTAAAGAAAGTCATGCATCTGGGATGGCGTGATGGTGAGTAAAAGATGAGAGAGTTTTTGGTGAACTATCCCTTTAAGTTAACAACTTGTCCATTTGTTAAATTAACAAGATTTAGATAAAAAGTAGACAAATATAAAAATAACTTAAAGGTTAAAAATGTAACATTTTCTGCATAATCCACAAATGTAAATAAATAGATCATGTTTTATAAAGAGAACAGTGATTTGGGAGCAAAGAAAAGCAACAGGTTTGCTCACACTGTCAGATGTGCAGTTTGTCTCTGCAGGTTGGTCTCTGACAACTCGCAAGCTTGTTTTAAATCCTCATGTGACATTTTGAAAAAACTGGCTTCACTACATCGCACAGCATTAAAGAGGAAGCCTCTTGTTTTATTCCTGTGATAATCCCTGCCGTCTGGGTCTCTCTCGTAAACGTCTGAAAGGTGTCAAAGGAATTATTCACCCCTTCACAAGGTTCATAGGAATCCACGTTGATGCCCGTCCCCGACGGCCATTCTAACCAGCTGCTGAGGCATGAATAGTAGACAGGATTAGAGCCCACAACACAGAAAGAAAAGAGAACAGCCAGACGAAGGATAGAAAGAGGGAGAGAGGTTCATGGGGCGAGTGAAAGTCTCTCGTATAGACCACTTGTCTATAGTGCTGGACTTTCATCTAAGCTAGAGTTGATGTATGAAGAGAGATCAGATCATAAGAGAGGTCATAAAAATCAGATCTTTCCAAACTTTTATGAGAATTATGATCTGGCCCATCCATGGGTCAAGGCTTCAAATGCACACCCCAAATGGATGAAACCATCTTTGCATGAACAAACAATTATTGACAACAGCTGAGGGGAACGCATGGATGAAGAAAGAGAAATCTTAAACATGCTTCATTTTTAATGTCAACCTGCAAACAAGATGAAACCGTCTTTTGCAAAAGATCAAGTCGCCATTTGGACTAAAATTAGACCCGGTGTAGAAGGTACAGCCGGCAACACTTTCGTTGCTGTTGTTGTTTTGTCTGCAACAGTTTACAGTTAAAGCTCAGACTGCATTCGATTAGCATAACCTCAGGAGAATGAAAAGCGGCACCCAACTGGATTAAAAAAGCTTGAATAAGGAGGTGCCTGGTGTGTAACCAACGGTGATGTGAGAGGGATTTCCTATTATCTGCTCTGTGCTTTCCTTTCCTTACAGCTAATCCCTGGCTATTCTCACCGACGACCTTGAGCTCAGTGCTAATCTGACTAGAAAGGGAGAGAGATCAAGAGAGAGACTACATCTACTTCTCAGACTGTCTGTGTTATGGGGAGTGTTGGATGTACAGTGTCTGCCCGACGGTAAGTTGCCAATTTAACTAAAAACTATATTTGTTTAATGGTGTCTTCATAGTTTGACTTGAGATGTTTTGATATTATGTTGTCGGTGGGTTGTATGCACGGATGGTGACTTTTGTTAGTGGGCTCTACCGTTTATGATAGTGTTGTGAATTCAATAGAAAGATGCTTCAGAGGGTTTGTAAAAATGGACGCTCTATATGGAACCCAAAAAATTCAAAATTTTAGAATATCTGGACACCCATTGACCAATGTTTGCTCCATACAGGCATTTATGGATGTAAATATTCTAGTTTTGTATAAGTGGTCATGATGTCAGAATTATTCTTTCTAAACAAAGTTTGTATCCAGTTTTCAAGCTCCCATCATATGGTGTATTGACATTATATAACAGAGATTTCAGATTTTGAATGGATGGGATCTGAAAATCTGACTGGATGAGCCACATAAATAAAGATAAATGCATGAATTCTTGAATTCTTGATAGCTTGAGCTAAAATTATTAGCTCTATGTTTGTTAGTATCTTTATTAAGTTCAAGATAATGAAACCCTAAGGGGCGTCATACTGTACGTAAGGGATAAATCACGACAGCGTGATCAGAAGTGGAGGATAAACAGCTTCCTAGCAAGACACAAAGTTCAATCTAGAGGGGTATTTTTAATTGGCAGACACTATTCAAAGCAACTTATGTTTGAGATGCACATTTTCTCAGTATGTGTGTCCGCTAGGAATTAAACCTATGAGCGTTGACGATGTTAACACAATGTTTTAGTAGTTCAGTTACAAGAGCACAGGTTGTTGTAGAAGCTCATTATGCACACTGGAAAGGTCATGAAGTTACCTCTTAAAATTACAACCCTGGCAGGACTCGAATCTGCAATCTTCTGATCCGAATTCAGACACCTTATCCATCAGGCTAAGAGGTCTACATTGTAGCATGGTCAATTTACTTTGAAAGTGTTCTTTTACATTATATTATGGGCTTTTTTATGGTGCTATTTTGGTGTTTGGGTCACATTGAATTGTATTTGTATTAAATAAAGAAACATGAGGCTGAATACATAATAAAAGACGCCAGTTTTGGATTAACTGTCTCAAACCCAGGCTTCCATCACTCTCTTTTCATTTCATGCTCTCGCTCTCTTTCAGGTTGCGTTTGAGCTCCAGGTATGAGTGAGCCCGATGTGCAGCAGTCATGCGATGTGAGGAGTCAGCCGTTGGGATCGATGGGGATCAGGCTCCTGTGGTTCTGGTGAAACCGGATGCTGACACCTCCATAGATCCAGCACAGGAGGTTGTTCACAGCAACTCTTACAGCTGCTCTGTGGTTCCTCCTCAGGGGGGCAACAGGTAAGTCAAACCTATTTGCCTCCTAATGAAAATTGGGAAAATTCAAACAAATTGGTGCATTCAAACAAAGAGACCGTGATGTTTTTAAATGTGGATGTACAATTTAAGAACCTATGAGTAGCCAGACTGCATAGCCTATGTCATAGAACACAAGCTTGTTGACCTGTAAACCACACTCAAGTAACTTTTAAAACCACGACCCCAGCAGGACTTGCACCTGCAGTCTACTGATCCGAATTCTGATGCCTTATCCATTAGGCCCAGGTATTAAGCAGTGCCAGGTGTTAGACTTTGGATCAGAAGGTTACAAGTTGTAACTAACCTCCTAACTGGCACCCCAGCAGGACCCACTCACTAATGTCCACAATTCATATCGACAAGAATAACAGTTCCCTAATTTCATCCACAACCAAGAATATGTTGATCTATAAGGTACACTAATTAACATATTAAAACTGCTACTCTGACAGGAATCGAACCTGCAATCTTCTGATCCGAAGTCAGACACCTTATCCATTAGGCCACAAGGCCCGTTAAGCATCAAAATCTATTTCACCTCCATAGGTGGATTTGTCCTCACACAGCTATTAAAGGTGTCCTGAACTGGGCTTGTTTATTGTTTTATACTGTTGTATGAGGTCTACTTATGACGTTTGCATGGTTTTTACATTCGAAAACATCAAAATCAATAAGTAATAGGCTATTTTCTACCACCCCTTTCTAACCATGCATTCCTAATATCAGAATCCGAAGGAAGCGACTGTGTTCTTCCACAAACAGGCGCAGCACAATGTTGCATGTTTGTTGCTTGGTCGCTCTAAATAAAAATAACAGTGAAAGAAGTCCTCACTTTTGCACATATGACACGGGGCTAGCCGCTCTCGAGAGCCCTTTGCTAAAGTGACAGGGTTGCCAGATCTTCACAGAAAAAATAATCAAATAAAGACAAGACAAAAACAAAAACAAACCTTAAAATGCAAATTGTTTACATATTTTATAAGACCAAAAATTCGTAAAATCTGCAACAGACCATTTATTAAGACCTAAGTGCCGAGGCTTTTTTTTATCTAAGAGCAAACAACAAGCATAAAAGCGCTTATTAATAACAAACATGGCAACACAGCAAAAGAGCGCTGTGTGATGTAGCCTTCCGAGCATAAACACAACACAGCAGCTTGGGGATTGTCTTTGGAAAGATAAGCTTCGAAGTTTTTCTCATTTTTTAACAGTTCGCTACTCTTGGCCTTGTGGCCTAATAGATAAGGCGTATGATATTGGATCTAAAGATTCCAGGTTTGAGTCCTGCTGGGGTTGTGGTTTTAAGGGCTTTATCAAAACCAGTCATATCACACTGGTCTTGGCAAGTGGTTATAGCAGTTGTATTAAAGTCAACTACCCACCTGGATGTTGACCCTACATGACGTTTCCGGGATGTGCATTGCTTTTTAATGATAACATAAATGGAACTAAGAAACAGCTGTTTGAATCATTTAAATGGCCACAGCTCACTGTTCAATGAGGAACGGGTTTACTGAACACTTCGTGGCCTAATGGATAAGATGTCTGACTTCGGAGCAGAAGATGTAGGTCCTGCCAGGCCCGTGGTTTTATGAGGTTAACACACATTATCCTGTTGGAGTTTCCTACCTGGATGTTCATCTCTCAGACCCTGCGTTGCATTCTATAGAGCTTATCCCTATGCCCTGAGCCCTTTGCAGAGATTACCCTCCGTAGTGAGTTTCAAAGGGTTAAAGGCTGTAGGGGACAAAACAACTGTTTCTTGACGTGCCCTTCTTTTCCTTCGGGGTCAAATAAAGTTTACCCTTATCATCATCCCATGCCCACAAGGTGGCTCTGTTGGAGCGAGGGCAAAATATCTTGTTTGAAATGCAGAGAGAATGAGTGCAAACTTTGAAGCCTGAGGAACAATTGCATGAAAGTAACATTACGACAGCTTTCAACCATTTCAACCTTTAAATTTACTCCAGCCTATTTCAATTTTAGCTAGTATTACAGTATACTATCAGTGTCTAAAAGTGATGTAACCATTAAACTAGCCAACCAATTAGTAAATATCATGATAATGGTAAACCTCTGTCGCTCTCTCTTCAGTCTGCACGGGGATGAGCCGTTCTGTCGTATCTGTCATGAGGGCAGCAGTGCGGGGGATCTGTTATCTCCCTGCGAGTGTGCCGGGTCGCTGGCGATGGTGCACCACATCTGTTTGGAGCACTGGCTCATGGCTTCCGGCACCAGCCACTGTGAGCTGTGCCACTATCAGTACGCTTTGGAGAAACGTCCTAAACCACTAACTGAGGTATGAAAATGATGAAAAATCTTTTCCTAACAGCAACAGGTTTACTGATTTTCACAATAGCTAAACCCCATAGAAGTTGTGTAGTTGAAAGTACTCTGATGGTTCCCAGATGGGTTTCAGCGCTTTGGGTGCAAGAAAAAGCGCATTATAAATAAAATGCATTATTATTATTATTCAGACTCATTACAACTCCAAACATAGCTCACTGCACAAAAGTCAACAAAAACACCCTTTACATGTATTGTAACTCTAGCACGAACCTTGTTTATTCTTTTTGCAAGTGCACCTGTGTTTAATGTAGTCTAAAGGTCTTTGCAGACTCAGTCTGAAATTTTTTATGCGTTTTTTCGTATTCGCCATCATAAAAATTTGTCATGCATAGAAACCTTGCACACTGAGTCCAATGCGTATTAATTAATTGCGAATTTTTTTACAAAACAACACGGCTTGACGCTGATGTCGCTCTGCCTTTCTCTCCTTATCTGTGCTTTCATCCCCCTCTCGTTTTGGCCGGGAGTCTCCCATTTTTCACACCCGTCTTCCACCATCCTCCCATTTTGTTATTTCTCCCGTGAAACTCATGTATTTAAGTTATTCAACAAGATCTCGAAAAGACAGAGGGGGATCCCCCGGAACACGTTTTCAAGAACAGCCCCGGGAACGCGATCGCGGGTCTCTCAACTCAGACGCCGTCCTGGATTTTGGCGTTCGCTTGTACGGTGGCTCTAAATTGTCAAAACACTTCTCAAAATGCGCTACGCATGCGAAAAACGCAGAAAATCGAACCCGCTCCAAATTTTTTGCGACGGACAAAAATGTGTAAATGTGATTGACACAATGTGATGTTGTATTTATTTTTTAACGTGCAAACATTTCTGACAAAATTTTCAGACTCAGTGTGCAAAGACCTTAAGTCGTATGTGTATGTACCTCGCAAAGCTTTGTTTTTGTTTTTCGAGGATGATGACATCACACGACCTAACCCTTTATTTAGCACATTATTTTGTTTCATTTTCCATATGATTTTTTTGAGAGGATGCTTTCATTTTGGAGATTTGCACTTTCTGTAATTCTCATACTTGCTGCATGTTGCTATGGAGACAAAGATATCATCAAATAGTAGCTGACATGCACTGCACTGTGAATCTGTCAGGCTGATTCCAGAGGTTGTGTGAAACATTTCTCCACATTTCGCACAGCTAAAAGTTGACTTGGATGAATAGCCATCAATAAACTTGTCCGCTTTGAGTCATTGTTAGCTGCAACACTGTCTCCTCACAGATCAAACCTAGCAAAGATGCTAATTCATGTGTTCACCAAGTTCAAATCCAATGCAAGTAGTACGGTAACACTTTACAATTAGGTCTCATTTATTATGTTTACGCGGAACTGCATATTGGAATTGACCTTGACGTGTGAATTTTTGGTGGGTTTCGAGCAGTTTATCTCATACTGAGGTTTCAAGACGTCTTATATATCCAGCTGTTTAACACATGTCACTATTCCTCAGGAACTGCGGCCACATGTGAAATCACTTACTCTTTTGACATTGCTCTGTTTTACCTCAGCTTCTTTTAAACACTATAATCCTCTCAGCAGGAAAATAAGATTAGATGGGAAACGCTTTCCTTCTACGGCATTCCTCTTCATTAACGCTCTTATCTCATGTTTGGCCTGCACGACAGCAAGACACAACCCGATTACTCACAGCAAACCTCATGTTAACAGTGCAAAATGACAGAATCTGTACTAAATTAGCATTTTATCTTCATTATAAGAGATTTACACATAATTAAATAAATGTGACCCTGGATCACAAAAACAGTCTCGAGTAGCATGAGAGCATTTGTAACAATAGCCAAAAATACATTGTATGGGTCAAAATGATCAAATTTTCTTTTATGCCAAAAATATTTATAGTAAGTCAAGATCATGCTCCATGAAGAAATTTTGTCAATTTCCTACCGTAAATATGTCAAAACTTTATTTTGGTGAGTGGATGCAGCAAAATCCCAAATAGAAAGCTTATTCAGCTTTCAGATGATGTAACAATCTCAATTTCGAAATATTGACCCTCAAGACTGGTTTTGTTGTCCAGGGTCACAGATGACACTTTAAAAATATGTTTACTTTTTAAAGTCGCTGTGAAACGGAAGTCGTGATCGTCTTTACGTCTGTGTTCTGATGCAATTCCGAGTGAAACGGAATATCGAAAGTAGAGGCCGTGGCACGAATTGATTAAATTTAGAGAATTCGTTTTGAAAAGTAGTTACGAAAGATATTGTACGACTTTTTAATTTTTGAAATACATAATAAACATTATTTAAAAATGTTGATTGTTCTTGAAAAAGGACTCTTTTTAAAATAAGTATAATGCAGTTCTTTTCCCATTTTATGTTCGAAATCACTTTTAAAGAGAAAGCTGGCAGGTCAAACGTGCACTACTTACCCTTCTTAAATCGAATAACCCTGTAATCTGTTTTGTTTTCATGTCTGCAGTGGTTCACGGCACCTGCCATGCAACACCAGCGACGAGCTCTGTGTGGAGACGTGATCTGTTTTCTGTTCATCACACCATTAGCCAGTTTATCCGGCTGGCTGTGTGTGCAGGGGGCCATGGATCTCTACTATAGCAACGGCATGGAAGCTATCGGACTTATCGTTCTCACAATGACCCTGTTCACCATTTACCTCTTCTGGACCATTGTGAGTGTTGCTGGATAGTGTTCCCTATCAGGCTTTTTAACGAGCTTTACTTGTCGTTTCGTAGAAGTCAACGTAGGCACGATCAAATATCTTTCGTTGGCTAATCTAACTTAAACACTTACAGTATATTATTTTTTCCACAGGTGTCCTTGCGTTTCCACATACATCTTTTCAGGACATGGAATTCAACGAATCCAAGCGTCCGACTCCAGGTTCCCTGTCCCGCAAAGACTCCTCAGAGACAAACACATTTAGCAATGCACTTTTTGTGCAAAAACAAGAAAACGGAGACGGTGGTGTAGTGCCTGTAACAAGACGGTGACTTGAGGGTTATCCTTTCAGACCCGAAATTGGTTCTGATACCTGATTCACAGCGATGCCCTGAACATTGTGTGTGTTGTAAAAGTCACCATAATACATCACTTGTAATTCAGGTCTAACATGTATTTAAGTGTATGGATTGGATTACTGTGGTAACTAGTGCAGGTTAAATCAATACTATCTAGACCAGTTATCAAGAATAAAATAATATTAACTGTAATTCTTTCACAAAACTGTGCACGATATGATCACAACATCCTGATATAAACTAATTAAAAATAATAAAGTGAAATCATGAATACTTGAAATGACAATGAATTGCACAGTAACAATCAAGAACTGGCACAACATAATCAGTTCATCACCAACGTGATAAAATATACAAATGACACCGCTGTTATTAGTGTCATGATTCACAGAAACGGTCCAGATGTGATCTAACATAACATCCAGAAAATCTTTAATTGAGCTGCAGATGATTTCCGCAAAGCACCGCCTCTCCATCTCTTCCTGGAATCGGTGGCACAGCTGTGAATGTAGTTGAATCACTCACATTTTTGAGAAGGCACCAATTCTGCACCAAGAAGTTTCAACACAGGCCTTTTAGCAAAAACCAAATCCACATACCTGTATTATCGAAGTACTTTGCAAGCTTATGACTGGTCCATCCCTGTCATGATTTTCTACAGTTGTATCAATAGCTTAATGATTTGAGAAACAAAGTGTTTCATACACGGAGTTCTCATCAAGTGTCAACTCTGCAAAACTTTAACATGAAGAAAAAGGTGTTCAACAAAAGCATTGGCAAAAATACTTCAGCCAACAGTTAAACGTGTGTCATGATTTACTCACTCTTTTTAATTTTCCACGGACTACAAAAGAGAATTTTCCAAAAATCTTAACACAGCTTTTCCATGTCAATTCATAGCAGCCACAACTGTCAGAAATCAGATGACTCTTATTTTATGTTCTAAATGATCACCCAAATATTTTTTTTGTACCACATGTTCCAGTTGACACAATGTACTTTTTATTAGGCTGATTTCAGATATTAATCAAACAAGAATAAAATTTCCTCACTGAATGCTATCAAAAACGAATCTAATAATACTTTTAAGGCATTTGTTTGTCCTTTCTGGACCTGATGTATATTCGTTTAATAATTCAATATTTCATACATTCATTTCTTTATGGAAAACAAGCTAATAGTAAAAATGTCTAACATTCTGATCACAAAGTGGCTATATGCAGCGTTGCCAGCTATTTTCAATAAAAATATAGCTCAAGAAGCCTGCTTGTGAAGTTGATAATGTCGCTAAGACTTTAAACATGATTATTAGCATATTCGTGACGTCATCACCCCATATTTGTACTCATAGATAAGTAATTTGTCGTGCAAATTTTCCTACTAAGTATTTTAACTACTAAGACAGTAGTTAACACTTTCTATAAATCTATAATATAATACATACTATTGAATTATATAATTTCATATTTGATATATATATATATATATATATATATAAACTCTTAACTTCTTTTAAACCTCATGTATTTGTATGTCCTTGAATTACACGGTATGTATTGCCTTCATAATGTTCGTTTTTGAATATATTGTTTGTTTACATTGCTTTGTGTTGATGTCTAAATATTACACTTTACGAAGAGCTGCAAAACATGTTTTCTAATACACAATAAAAAAGTAATTCGTCGTTAGAAACGCTGTTTTTACTGGACACAATTAAAAGGAACTACAAAGACCACAGACATGACCACAACAGGAAATGACAAACCTTCAAAATAAAAGATGTGACAATAAAAACGTCTGCAGAACCCTGAGATATTATTAAAATGTCAACGTTCGTATTCTACAAGACAACTAACTGCAATCAGCTTTATAACGCTATGATGGTGAGTGAAAAAATGACAGATTGTTTGACGTTTTAAACAACTTTATAAATGACCCATGGGTATATTTCGTTTTTTTCCCTTAAAGGCTACACTCTTTTATGTATGAGGAGACTTGACAAAGTTCTCAGTTGTTTATTCAGAAAAATAAAGGTTCTTTTGTGCAACAGAAAGGTTCTGTGGTCAAAGGTTCTTTATGAAACCACACAGTTTAGGATTCAGCTTTAGGAACCTCAATATAAATTTTTTTTTTTAGCTAGGTTTTAGACAGTAATGTCCAACAACGCCACCACATTTACAGTAAATATATTGTTAGTTAGAAACACAACACAAAAACATTAGAAGTTAAATGTTTTAATTTGTAAATAAGCAGGAATGTGCATGTTTGCTCAGTTTCGCACAACGCCACCCGGTGGATGGTGAAGTAATTGCAATCTCTTAAACAAACTGTTTTAAATCAAACCAGGAGGTGAATGATAGACTGTCAAGTACTCATGAGATTATTTGTAGAAATAATCTCTAGAAAATCTGTCTTTTAAATGTCTGCTTGGAAAGAGAAATATCTCGTGATATTTAAAAACTGTTCGAAAAATGAAAACTATTGCATGAATTTCTTTAACAGCAGATGGTGATAAAAGTCCATGAATTTGCTTAGTGTTGCTGATTGTCATTACTTATTGTCTGTAGTGATAACACGAATAAACCATACAGCCAGACATGCATAGGAAAAATTGTATTAAACAGATGAAAGTCTAAATTTGGATGTCTAAATTTCAATTGAATTATGGCTTGAATCATTTTATGAATTTAATTTTTGATTTCATATAAAAAACTGATTACAAATGAAAATAATTAAATGTATCTGAGTTAATAAATTACCCATATAGATAAAATATGGATTGCTAATTGTCTCTTTTAAAAAAGAAACAATACAAACATTTTCAGATTATTTCCTATTCATTTTTCAATAATTTAATTATTCAATTTAGTCCCATTAATTCAAAATATGTTGTTACACATTTGCTTTAAAATAATGAAAAGCGCACCCATCCCTTTTCTCTTTGACTATAGCAGGTGAAAACATATCAAAGCCTCTTGCTGCCAAACTCTACTCCGCACTTCATAATAAACAGATAAGCTCTGCCACAGCAAACGCTTTGATCACTTACAAGAGCATATGAATGATAAAAGATGACATGAGCTACTGTGCTGCTATCTGGAAATAATCCAAAGACTCATGATATTCAGTAAGCAGTGATTTAATGCTGGAACTAAAGGTTTGCTGCAAGCCAATACATTAACACTTCAATTTATAGAATGAAATGAAAAAAATTGCTCAAAATAGTATACTTAAAGACGTAAATGAAAAGTCTGTCGTCACCTTCTTTCATCAGACAGAAATCGAGGGTCTGACAAATTTTGTAGGCCTATGTGAAAGCAGAATCGTATGAAATATTTTGGAATAACCAAACTGTCAAGAATGTCTGCACAAATGTTTTAATAATAAACATTTTCTGTATCATTACTTTCACACTATTTTACATCTTGAACTTTAATTAGATTTAACTGACTGAAAAAAACAAAAATGTGTGCCATTAAATTTTGATCATTTACATATCGTGCCAATGACTTGTTTTTATTGTTTATTGCTTATTTATTTTTACAGTGTATTATAGCCGTAAAAACGACTTCAGCTAAACATCCCGGTCTGGCTTTGATGAAACGGTCCGTCCGTCCGTCAGCTGAAGACACGTCTCGTGCAGGGACGCCTAGTGGAGCGCGAGCGCTCATCACATGAACTTCAGTGCGCGGTACGCAGCCCGAGGACGCGCAGCCTGAGGACGCGCAGCACCGCGCTGAGGACAGAGACTAAAACTCATAGTTATTTCACGGACTTTTATACCGGACTCACCGCCCGTGACATCCCGGCGAGCGCCGCGTAACGACGCGACACCTTATTAAGGACCACTGATGCGACGCGCGCGTTTCACGGATTACAATGTGAATCTATGAGTTTACTTCGCAGCAAGGTAAGGCCGTCTTGTAAATTAGAGTTTGTTAAGAATTATACCAGCAGACCAATGGTTTTATGTTTTTTTTTTAAATTATTTTTAAGGCTCTTTATAACGCAACTTTGGTTTGTCTGCTCTGACAGCGCGTGTGCGTGTGTGCATCTGTGATCCATACAGCATCTCAGTATACAGATTTCTCGGCAGTGTGTCAATATGGGCATTTATGACACGCACCGCTGCCCAGAAATGATCCATACCAGCGATTACACTGCATTCTTACAGCTGATGCATTATACATGCAGAATACCTGAGAAAGAGGCAGTGTTTTCATGCCATTCACAGTCAGGACACTCGCACCTTTCTCTCAGTGTTTGAGCACTGTTATTAGAAAAATAACATGTGCTGAAAATGTGAAAAAAGTGAGAGTCTACCTGTAATAATCTGATTGCTTGTATGATGTTTCACATTGAAAGTGCATTCCTGTCTGTCTCCAGGCTGGCATCTGACTAACATCATTTAGACAGGTCTGGAACAGGATCTTAAAGATGGAGTTTTGGATTTTGCCCATGTGCCGGATGAGCGTGATGGTGATGCTTATGTCATCCACTGTTCAGGTAAATGTCAAGCGTTATTTTGTCAAGCTCGCATCAATACAATCAATCCCAGTATGTCTGCACTGAAAAATGTATGCTGAGTTTATTTCTGGCTCGGATTTGCTGTGCTTTGGGTTATTTTTACAGTGGGACTATGGTTCATGTACATCTAAGACTGAACGTTTTTCGTTTCATTTGGAAATATTCATTGGTACATCATTGTTTATGAACGCTTCATTTCATTTGTGTTTCCAATCCTGGCCATATTTTACCGCGTCGAAATGTAAATGCGATAGAGAATGGCTCTTTGTTTAACTTGTTATCAAATGCAATGTAGTTTAACTGAATTTGTTTCAGTTGAACCCTGCCTGGCTACGGGTATTTGTATTGACTGGGTTTGTTGCTAGACATTGTTGCAATATCGAGTCAGACGGTCCAGCTCGGGTTCTGCATTTCCCGAAAATACAAATTCTTTCATCGTTTATTCACCCCCATGTGGTTCAAGACTCTTTCTGTGGTGGAATACAAAAGAAGATATTTTGAGAAATGTCTCGGTGGGTTTGTCGAACTATTTTCTATAGAAGTCAATGGGGTCCAACGTTCTTTAAAATATCATCTTTTGTGTTCTGCAGAAGAAAGAGTCATACAGGTTTGGAATGACATGAGGGTGAATAAATGATGACAGAATTTGTATTTTTGGGTGAACTCTATTAAGTATGTAGAGTGAAGTATTCAGAACAGACGCGTCGGCATCTTTCTAGTTTGTATTCGCATCCATCCTCTCAGTTCTGTTCATAGTCCTGCACTCCATCACAGGTCCACCCGGAGCCGTTGAATGTTCCTTCTTTGTTAGAAACTGAAGACAGCAGGATAGTTATATATAGAGGGCTGCGTGGATCTTAATGGAAGAGCTGGCATGGGCATGGATGCCAGCCTAATCCGTTACAATAGAGCCACTTGATAACAGCAATTTTCACCTGAAGTGGCCAAATCTCTTTGTCCCGTGTGCCAGTACATGAATAACGACAGGCGAAACCCAAGTCCTTTCTTTGTGGGATTCTGCCGAGGCTGAACGAAATAGAGATTAAAGTACGGAGGAGAGAGCATAGCAGCAGTGCACTCTGGGATAGGGTTACAAATGGCCACGCCGAGCGCCTTTTCCATTCATATGCCATTTGTCACTCCTGTAGTCTGTGCGAGCTAATGGTGGTATAATAGTGTATTGAATGTATTAAGAACTACTGTATTGACTTTCTTACACCAAGAATCAATATTTTTAGTTGCAATTTTTACATAAATACATTTGGGCAAATATAAACAAACCACCAAAGAAAGTCTGCGAGAACGCAAACTTTACAGGAAATACACATTTTCATAAATATGTTTTCAGAAGGTTTTACTAACATTCCCAGGGTTTATCCTGGCTCAAAATGAGGCTGAGGTGGTGCCATCCTGATCTTGTACACACACATAGGCCTACCGTACCTTTAAGTGGCTTAACCAAAGTGACTTTGAGTTTGACATATTAAAAGTTCTAACAAAATTAGATAAAAATGACAATTATTAAGTTATATAAAACATTACTTTTATTCAACCAAACAGAAATGTTTTTTTTAATCAAATAAAGCTTTTTTATCATTTTCAACTAACTTTTCAGCCCACAATATCCAACTGAATTAACCAGTCTTTCAAAATGATCTAAGCTCATTCACATCTTTCATTCTCTGTGGTTCACTTTAAATGATTCAATGACCTCTTATATTCGCTAGTGACTGAAAAGTTCAATAGTTTAAATGAATCGGTTCAAATGAGTCATTCGTGTGCGAGTCGTTCTGAACGCAATGTGCGTTCATACTGGCGAACTCGCTGTGTACAGTATACGCTGATTCAACGATCCAACTGCACAGCTGAAGACATTACAATGATGTACGTCATGTTAATTTAATACATTTCAAGAAATTAAACGTAGGCTACTTGGATGCAAAACAAACAGCCGTGAAACACAGGCTGGCTCTTGTTCTGCAACTCTTTTTAGCGCCTCAGTGTGCTGATAATGAAACAGCGCCTCCACTGTGGCGTAATGTCGCAACTGCAGTTACAAATGACAGTCTGTTAAATGCACGCAGCATTTCTTGTAAAGACTCGACCATAATTTTGGCGAGAGCCTGAGGCTGCACGACATTTGACGGAGGCGGCCGCCTCCAATTTCTCTATGCAGGAAAAACCCTGCTTCCCTTTAAGTTATGAAAACTTAAGTGGAACGTTAAAACATTCAGAAATAATGTAAGAATAATGTTTTCATAAAAGTGTTTTATAGCATTTATAGAATATTTAGCAATGATGTGTAAATAAAAAAGCTCTTTTAATGTTACTGCATGCTTTAGAAGTTCTGTGAACGTTCTCTGTTAGCTAGGCTAGCCAACTAGGAAACCTAGAATGAACTAAAAAATACATAAAAATATTTATAGAATGACAGATAAATACAGAAAAGTCCATTTTAGATTAAAGTTTTTAAAAGATGACGATCCCCCCCGCAAAAAGAAGTTTAAATTCAAAGTGACACGCTCACACTAAGCTTCACAATTTAACATTTTCATGCAGACAGGTGATTCCAGACATCCATCATGGAGAGAACAGGTTCTCGCTTTAGTCTAAATTGAAATTTGATGTGCATTTATCCCGAGTCCCCATTAAAGCTCTTTGCAGTAATCTTTCAGAATAATATTTGTTCTACGGGCTAAACACTTTGGCTTGATTTATGCGCGTGTGGGAGCTGCCGCTGGGACTCCTTAAGAAGCCGTGAGTTTCAGCTCAGAAAGTGAAGTCAAACAGGTGTTTTCACTACGCTTTTCCCACATCTCCTGTTTTCTGCTTTTTCTATTAGAGAGCGGTTCTGCTCTTTAACCTCTCGCTTGCAGTACTCTCCTCTGGACTCCACACACACACACAGTCTACTTGACGCAATTGCTTTTACATTAAATAATTACCCAGGGTTGTTGTAATGTGGAATACCTCACATTGTTCATCCTGATGAAGTTATTATTGGCTTGACGTAGATGGCTGAAGGAGCCTGAGTGTGAATCTCATCGAATCTGTGCTCATTTGTGTGGATGCCTGAAAATAGGCATATTTGTGTGAACGTTTTCACACAAAAATAGTGAAACATCATTAAATTGCACTTCGTTATAATTATAGTTAAAACGCACAAATGCATAATTCACAGACTGGAGGTTTGAAACATGCTAAGCCAAATATTGTTTATATAACCATTAGAAATTGAATATCTACACTGCAGTAAGTTAACAAAATGTGTGTTACATTTCGATCTGGTTCCGTGTTTAAATGCAGTTGAAATATGTATAAAAGGTGGTTGTTGTGTTCGTTGTGTGCGGTTTAGAGAATGGCACCCTTGTACGTCATCTCAGATGTTAGTACATAAGGATAGGTTTCAAAGAGTGACGGACACCTACACAGTAGAGATGCGCGGAAAGCGTTTATTTGGAGATGGTTTAAATGTGTATTATGTCAAATATTAACAGCGGTGTTTTATCACCTAGAATAATCCAGAGTTATCAGATTAATTAGAAAGAGGAGGTTAATTGTCAAACATCTTCACCATTTAACGGCATGTGTAATTATTTACGTAGCTAGCTGTAAACACTTTATCAGATTAGCACACTGCAGCTTACTTGATCAGTAAGATTTTCTTCAAATTGCTGTTTCATTATGACAACATTTCACCTAAAAGTGAAACTGTACTGAAACGCAGTTTGTGCGAATGCCTACTGTGGCGCCCCCTGTGGCCAAACTAAGAATGCATACTTGCGCATTTCTGTTGCGTTTTGAATCGTGTTCATACTAGGGCTGTCACAGTATCAGATTTTTTCTAATGATGATCGCGTCCAAAATAAATCACGTTAATTAAAATGTGTTATCAGTAATGCTATCAATCGAATTCTTCTTTAATGTTTTATTTTGCATTTGATCTTTTTTTGGCCAAAGAATCGTAATCAAAACTCAAAATGCAAGTGTTGAGAGACAGAGAGTTTGTAACCATTGTGGCTCTTAAGGCAAAATGTTGAAGTGCCAACCAGATAATGGCATTTTTATATTATAGGTAGTATTACCGCAGTATCAATAAACAAGCTTATAAATATTCTGGTTATTGTCAGTACCAGTGTATTGCAACACCCTTTGTTTATACAGATTTCAGAAGTTTGAAATTGAGGTTGCAGAAACATGTACTTGCGACTGTAGGGTGCTGTATCTGTAATTATTTCAACCTTTCATGCCTATGTTGGTCATATTAATCTGTTAAAGGAATAGTTCGCCTTCAAAAAGAAAATTCTGTCATCATTTACTCACATTATTGTCATTTTAAACCTGTGTGATTTTTTTTCTCTTCTGCAAAACACAAAAGAAGATATTTTGAAAAATGTTGGTAACCGAAAACCGTTGGTCCCCATTGACTTATTGTATGGACAAAAAACCAGTGCAAGTCAATGGGGACCAACGGTTTTCGGTTACCAACATTTTTCAAAATATCTTCTTTTGTGTTTTGCAAAAAAAATCACACAGGTTTAAAATGACAATAATGTGAGTAAATGATGACAGAATTTTCATTTTGAAGGTGAACTGTACACTTTTTTTGTAGATGTAGATCTTTTGTAGCAATATTTATGCAAGCACTCTAATTCTGCATGGTGGGAAAGCACACAGTCCCTCCTTTCTGAAATCCGAGGATATTTTTTCTCCCAAACGCAACATTTAAGGAGAAGCGCAGAGGTTAACTGAGTGCATAGTCAACCATCACGAGCCGGAGTGGATTTTGAAACTGTAATTCTTGCTTGGCTTATACCATAGATTATGACAAGCAGATGTTATATTAACCTCATGCCTGATTGCTTTTTATTGTATTGTGTTTTCAGCAGTATCGATATTCTCAAGTGCTCAATTGAAGCCATTTGTGCCCTTTCTTTCAATGTCACCCTCTTCTCACTTAAAGCTGCGTTCTCTTTCCATTTTTTTACGTTTTTTCCAATTTATAGATTCAGAAACAATGCGGTTAAGGATCACGCTGTAGGCGGACTCGTAAATGAGCCCATTGTTTTAGCTTTCTCCTAACAGACAGAAAATACATAACAATATGGTATTTATATTCCATTGTGAAGAGTTTAAATTATTTTTGGGGTGTAGAGTAAACAATAACGGGGAGAAAGAGACTTACGGGAAGGGGAATTTGGAAAACTGTTGCGTTCTGGTGCAATAGCAGTTAAAAGAGACTGGATTTTGGCAACAACGCCATGTAAACGTTTTAAAAACGTTCACATTTTAGGGGAACCCTAGAGTCCCCTATAGCCATAACAATACAGAGGAATGAAAGAGTTTGGATTACTTTAAACAGCTAACAAAAATCCTCATGGATTTAAAGGGCCTATGCATTTTAAAATGTGAAACTGCAGGAAAGAAACAACATAACAGTGTGGACGCTAATATATTAATCATTATCATTTTAGTTATTGTTCTTGGCTTAAATGGGACGTTGTGTGTCCTCTTAAAAGTGTCAGATATGAGACTGACCAGCACCATTTTTAGAACGAAAGAAAGAAAAATACTTGCAGGTTTGCCGCATGAGGTCGAGTAAATGATGACAGGACTTTTCATTCTTTTGTTTCCATCCATTCACGCAGTCGTAGCTGTACTAACACGGGTCGCTTCCAGCACAGACGCAGCGGGCCTCTCAGCACGTCAGCTCGCCGCGTAACCGGCCTGTTTGCCTTTCTAACGGATCTAAAAATATGCCAAGAAAGCTTTCATCTCATGCTGCTAACTTAACAAAACATGAAACGAGAATTAGAAGCAGCGTCGTGAAATTCTATCTCGCGCGAACGTATTGCAGCAACAGCTCGCCGTGCCTGGATCCGCAGCAAAAATCACTCAGCGGAGTCACACAGACGATATTTTAATCTGATGGCAAATGTAGCCATATTGAAAGTTTCACTTGGCGTTCGTTTTTCTCTTCGGCTGATCTTTTTATTATGCTATTGAAATTTTATTCAGATTGAGCTCAGCGGATCATGTGTTATTGTGTAAGTAGAAGACGCTCTGTGTTTTCCGTGGAGATGTCTGACAGGGCCTTGAAAAGTTTTCTCCATCTGTGTCGCTGTACTTTGACGGCTCGGTGCGGCTGAGCTTCAGTCTGTTTGAACAGCTGACACTTAAAACAGGGACAAAGAAAACGGCTCCGGGCTTCCTTACCGCTGGAAACCACAGGAGCGGTTGTGTGCACTTGAGTGGCCTCTTACATCTGTATATTTGGTCATTGAGGATCAACAGAAGCCTACAGTGGCCCCAACGCATTTGGACACCCCAAAAATAACCTTGAATTATCCCTTTAAAAACATGTACATTTAATAAAAGATATAAATACATAAACCCAAGTGGCATTGAGAGAGAGAGAGGCAAAGTCTCCTTGCTTTATAGTTATTATAGAACCTGTCATTGTAAAGACATTTACCATAATGCATCTTCTTTTATTATTTATTACGGATAGTGTTTCAAAAAAGTCAATGGTAAACTTTTTGAACTTCAAACATTGTTTTAACGTGGTACTTGAAGTAATGTTTTGGAGCCAAAATAGACGCTTACCAGTCACCAAATACGACGAGTACAAATTGGTATCGACCGTCAATGAAGGCTGACCAAGTGATGCCAGAAACAAAGCAAAGACAAAGCAAATACCTGTTCCGCATTTATTTGACTAACCAATAACTGTCTGTCTTGTGTCAAAAAAAAAAAAATATATATATATATACTGTATATATAATCCTCTTTAATCCTCCTAGTAGCATGGCTTTGTAAACTAACGGTACTGTTTAGCATGTTGACAAAATGTTTATATGCTCTCCTACTTGTAAGTCGCTTTGGATAAAAGCTTCTGCCAAATGAATAAGTGTAAATGTACAAACCGTCACATCTGTTTTTCACTTCAGATTTTTGTTTGGGATAAATGTGTATTCCTCACATTAAGCCACCAAAACAAAATCTAATGAGCAGAATGGAGTGGTGCAGAGATGACAATATTTGTTACTTTTGAAGCCGGAATACAATCGTCAGAAGTAAAAAGCTAACACGAGGCTATAAACAGACTACACTTAAGGTCGCTCGATATCAACGTCACCACCACCAAGCCTCCGACAACTCTTTCAAACTTCATTAAAAACGTGTTTCCCGGTAAGTAATTACTCCGTGAATGAATTTGCATAAATTTTGAGAGATTTGCGCCCATGTTGCATTATTTGTGAGATTTATATGCGCGATGACGTCTAACGTCCCCGCCAAAGGAAGTAGTCGCTTTTAGCAACTTGTTAGCAACCGCGGATTTTAAAAAAATCACGAGCGGGTTATAATTGGTGTGTTTTATGTAGTATATTAAAACGTGAAAATATTTAGAGGTTTTGTTAACCACAATCTTTGTTTCAGGCGATTTACCAAAAACCCATTCAAAAAACCCATAGACTTTGGGGCGATGGAACCGGAAATGCTAAAATGCTAACTCAAAATATGCAAAATATTTTTGCATACAAAAATATGTCATCTCTGCGGCTCTCTATTACAATGTGTCTTGTCAAGCTTAATAATCACATTGTTATTAAGACAAAAAACATATACATTAATTTAAAAAGTGTGCGACACTCGTTAAAAAAAGAATTGTCTGTTGAATTTTCTGTGAACACCAGGTGCTGGATTCTTATGCACAAATGATGTGCAAAAAGGCCTTGTCGTTGTATGTCGTAACGGTGCCACATCATGTATGGTGAATGGTTCTTTATCTTTTGACATATATTACTCTTGATGAATTCTCTCTCTCTCTCTCTCTCTCTGTTTGTACGTCTCGCTCTTTCCCTCGGAGTCTCCGGTGAGTTGAGCTGAAAGGCTCTTTCATTGACAGTTACTGTGTGGCCATTCACTCTAAGCAGCTGTAAACAGACACGCTGACTTTTCTGCACCCGCTGAATCACTGAATCATTTGGATGGACCACCCCCCCCCCGCGGCCCCCGAGACATGGCAATAAGACTCTTGACACCAAGGCCTGGCACTTATTTTACAAGGCCATTCATGAGTCTAGTCAGTCACGATTCTTGCAGCTTTCGATGGAGACGGTGGCATCTGTATTACAAGGTCTTACAGCTAGAACGATGACATTTGAAAGTATTTTGGACGTTAAAGATATTTGACACATTTCAGCTGCTGAATAAACTGATGTTCTGACATAAGTCAACATGTAATGCTGTTGGCAACTCACAATTTACTTTTTTAATGTGACGGATTTCCATGTGTCTAATGAGAAAACGTGTAGGGTGGGACTTCCAAAAATCAACTGGATTATGAAAAGGGGCATAGCCTGCAGGAGCCAAAGGGGTTAAAAAGCGTCACCGGCGTCTGAGGATATTAGCTCAATGTCATGACATAAGTAGAACATTTTGGGAAATCCTCAAAAAAAAAAAATTAAATACATGTTTGTAGATCTATTGCACTATAGATGGTTTAAAAGCAACAACATAAACAAACGTTACTACGCATGCGTGCGTTCGTGGGCTGCCCTTAACTTCCGGGACACATTCACAAACAATAGAGTGCCTGTAGATTATTTCTGATAACCATCAAAGAAAACCGAACCGTTACTTGGATTAAGTCGTCTCTCCAATATTTTGAATTTAGACTGCGATACCAAGCTCAACCGCTAGATGTCAATGTCCCATACGGTTTCTTTAAATGCGACCAAAACTACAGGACCCATTCAACAAATTGTTTATTTAATAAAATTTACATATAACAAAATTCAACAAATCGTTTATCGTTATACAACGGAAGTGATACAGGCCAATGCTTAGGAACAGCGTTTGAAATGTACATGAACTGCACCTTTTGTTTCATAAGCGTAATTGCGCAAAAAATCCCCTTTTTCAATGTCGCTTCAGTTACAGCCCTTACGGAAAGAAAATATATTTCCTAATATATGAATGAAAAATATATTAAATGACAGAATGGTATATTAGAAAATATACAGAATAATATATTGTGTAACTATATTACAATATATTGAATAATACATAAGAAATTGCCGCTTTTCATATATTGAAAAATATATGACAATACATTTACTTATATATCACAATGTATGTCATTTTATAATCAGTAATATCAGGGCCTGTTTGGGGGCCCTATGCGAGATACTATTTGGGGGCCCCTATTTTTTCAAACTCTGAGGTAGAGATTCCTAACTTTTTCATATATTCTGTGACGATGCAGCAGTCTTTTACATTTTAAGAGGAAAGCAGGCTAGAGTACATTAATAAATGCAGCAGATACAGTGTGTTCTTGAAAAATGTTTAATGTAAACTTTGAGGTGGCATAACATAAAAAAGCTTTAACCCACCATTCCAAAACAGTAAAAAATAAATAACTAAACTTACTTAAATAAATAAGTATATAATGGACCAGCATCCATGTTATTGCACAATCAATAAAAAATAAATACAATAGAGCAAAGAATTGGATTTCATAGCACAGTGATCATTTAAAATTCATAGTGCTATATATAATCCAATAATCCACTGCTACTACTACTACTGCTTCTAAAAGTAACAATAATCAGTTTAATAATCAATAATTGGTTTTATTTATAAAATAGTAGCACAGGTCTGTGCTTGAGACACATTTATTTGAGCCTTTTTGTAAAGCAAACTCTGGATAAAGCTGACTTTATTTACATACAAACAAAGAATCATAGCCCGTTAGCTGAGGTAGCTCACATTTATCTGAGGCTAGCTGAGCTAGCCAGCATGACAAAAGTAGCAAACTAACTTGTTCAAAAGTTGGCATTATGTGTCCGCCTCCACCCACATCAAATGCCTTACCTTTATCCTGTGATCGTTTTTCTTCATCGGTTTTCTTCTTTTTGCGTTTCTCTGCACCAGAAGCATAAGTACGTTTCGATGACATTGTAATTAGCGTCTACCGTTATTCTCATCACTTCAGTGGAAGGTGGGCGGCTGTCAATCATCCCGTCAGACCTGTCGGCAGACGTCACTTACCACGTGACAGCCCAGCCCAAAGGTGATTTTGACCTGATTACCCCATGAACACTTACATGCTTTGCAAATGAATGCATAATGAATGCATGCAAATAAAGACAGGTACTTTTAATTCTCCAAAATATAATAAAATATGAGGCTGAACTTGCAGTTTGGGGGCCCCCTGATGGCTGCGGGGCCCTATGCAGCCGCATTGTCCGCATATAGCAAGAAACGGCTCTGAGTAATATACTTTATAATACATTGATGTACAAACCCGATTCCAAAAAAGTTGGGACACTGTACAAATTGTGAATAAAAAAGGAATGCAATAATTTACGAATCTCATAAACTTATATTTTATTCACAATAGAATATAGATAACATATCAAATGTTGAAAGTGAGACATTTTGAAATGTCATGCCAAATATTGGCTCATTTTGGATTTCATGAGAGCTACACATTCCAAAAAAGTTGGGACAGGTAGCAATAAGAGGCCGGAAAAGTTAAATGTACATATAAGGAACAGCTGGAGGACCAATTTGCAACTTATTAGGTCAATTGGCAACATGATTGGGTATAAAAAGAGCCTCTCAGAGTGGCAGTGTCTCTCAGAAGTCAAGATGGGCAGAGGATCACCAATTCCCCCAATGCTGCGGCGAAAAATAGTGGAGCAATATCAGAAAGGAGTTTCTCAGAGAAAAATTGCAAAGAGTTTGAAGTTATCATCATCTACAGTGCATAATATCATCCAAAGATTCAGAGAATCTGGAACAATCTCTGTGCGTAAGGGTCAAGGCCGGAAAACCATACTGGATGCCCGTGATCTTCGGGCCCTTAGACGGCACTGCATCACATACAGGAATGCTACTGTAATGGAAATCACAACATGGGCTCAGGAATACTTCCAGAAAACATTGTCGGTGAACACAATCCACCGTGCCATTCGCCGTTGCCGGCTAAAACTCTATAGGTCAAAAAAGAAGCCATATCTAAACATGATCCAGAAGCGCAGGCGTTTTCTCTGGGCCAAGGCTCATTTAAAATGGACTGTGGCAAAGTGGAAAACTGTTCTGTGGTCAGACGAATCAAAATTTGAAGTTCTTTTTGGAAAACTGGGACGCCATGTCATCCGGACTAAAGAGGACAAGGACAACCCAAGTTGTTATCAGCGCTCAGTTCAGAAGCCTGCATCTCTGATGGTATGGGGTTGCATGAGTGCGTGTGGCATGGGCAGCTTACACATCTGGAAAGGCACCATCAATGCTGAAAGGTATATCCAAGTTCTAGAACAACATATGCTCCCATCCAGACGTCGTCTCTTTCAGGGAAGACCTTGCATTTTCCAACATGACAATGCCAGACCACATACTGCATCAATTACAACATCATGGCTGCGTAGAAGAAGGATCCGGATACTGAAATGGCCAGCCTGTAGTCCAGATCTTTCTCCCATAGAAAACATTTGGCACATCATAAAGAGGAAGATGCGACAAAGACCTAAGACAGTCGAGCAACTAGAAGCCTGTATTAGACAAGAATGGGACAACATTCCTATTCCTAAACTTGAGCAACTTGTCTCCTCAGTCCCCAGACGTTTGCAGACTGTTATAAAAAGAAGAGGGGATGCCACACAGTGGTAAACATGGGCTTGTCCCAACTTTTTTGAGATGTGTTGATGCCATGAAATTTAAAATCAACTTATTTTCCCCTTAAAATGATACATTCTCTCAGTTTAAACATTTGATATGTCATCTATGTTGTATTCTGAATAAAAATTGAAATTTGAAACTTCCACATCATTGCATTCTGTTTTTATTCACAATTTGTACAGTGTCCCAACTTTTTTGGAATCGGGTTTGTACATGTGATAAGATATGGTACTAGATGTGTAAAAGTAATATTGACCAGAATATATTGACTCATGCCATATATACACACACATATATGGAAATAAATATTTCTTATGTTTAACAACCATTTACAATATGTATGTTTCATATTTTAAAACATAGCTAGTTTACAATAGCATAAGCACACCTGCTCATACTAAAGCACTTAGTGAACAGACATTTACTGCATTGAAAAGCGCACAGCCTTTACTTTTTAAATAAAGTAATATACTGTATAATCTTCATGATGTTTGGCCAATCGTTATCCTAACCACATGCTCTACTCTTCAACGCCACGGTAACCCCACAAATTTACACATACTAGAAACCCTTCTATTTCAAAGTAATACAACATTAAACACTAACAGATCTCCCCCTATATTCATATTCAGCAAAAAGACATGAAATAACACCTACATTTAAACAATTTTACTCTCCTTTAGCATTCGGAAGCAAAGCATGCTGGGAACTAGAAATCTGCTTTCAAAAACATTCCTGTGGCTCAGTGGTTAGAGCGTGGCACTAGCAACGCCAAGGTCATGGGTTCGATCCCAGGGGATTGCACATAGTCAGAAACAAATGTACAATGCAATATAAGTCGCTTTGGATAAAAGCGTCTGCCAAATGCATAAAAAAGTGCAATATATACTCAATAAAAGATCAAATGCGATGAGTATTAGATTTATTTTTGTCTTCGTTTCGAAATTTATTTATATGTTCAATATACACTCACCTAAAGGATTATTAGGAACACCATACTAATACGGTGTTTGACCCCCTTTCGCCTTCAGAACTGCCTTAATTCTACGTGGCATTGATTCAACAAGGTGCTGAAAGCATTCTTTAGAAATGTTGGCCCATATTGATAGGATAGCATCTTGCAGTTGATGGAGATTTGTGGGATGCACATCCAGGGCACGAAGCTCCCGTTCCACCACATCCCAAAGATGTTCTATCGGGTTGAGATCTGGTGACTGTGGGGGCCATTCTAGTACAGTGAACTCATTGTCATGTTCAAGAAACCAATTTGAAATGATTCGAGCTTTGTGACATGGTGCATTATCCTGCTGGAAGTAGCCATTAGAGGATGGGTACATGGTGGTCATAAAGGGATGGACATGGTCAGAAACAATGCTCAGGTAGGCCGTGGCATTTAAACGATGCCCAATTGGCACTAAGGGGCCTAAAGTGTGCCAAGAAAACATCCCCCACACCATTACACCACCACCACCAGCCTGCACAGTGGTAACAAGGCATGATGGATCCATGTTCTCATTCTGTTTACGCCAAATTCTGACTCTACCATTTGAATGTCTCAACAGAAATCGAGACTCATCAGACCAGGCAACATTTTTCCAGTCTTCAACTGTCCAATTTTGGTGAGCTCGTGCAAATTGTAGCCTCTTTTTCCTATTTGTAGTGGAGATGAGTGGTACCCGGTGGGGTCTTCTGCTGTTGTAGCCCATCTGCCTCAAGGTTGTGCGTGTTGTGGCTTCACAAATGCTTTGCTGCATACCTCGGTTGTAACGAGTGGTTATTTCAGTCAAAGTTGCTCTTCTATCAGCTTGAATCAGTCGGCCCATTCTCCTCTGACCTCTAGCATCAACAAGGCATTTTCGCCCACAGGACTGCCGCATACTGGATGTTTTTCCCTTTTCACACCATTCTTTGTAAACCCTAGAAATGGTTGTGCGTGAAAATCCCAGTAACTGAGCAGATTGTGAAATACTCAGACCGGCCCGTCTGGCACCAACAACCATGCCACGCTCAAAATTGCTTAAATCACCTTTCTTTCCCATTCTGACATTCAGTTTGGAGTTCAGGAGATTGTCTTGACCAGGACCACACCCCTAAATGCATTGAAGCAACTGCCATGTGATTGGTTGATTAGATAATTGCATTAATGAGAAATTGAACAGGTGTTCCTAATAATCCTTTAGGTGAGTGTATATCCATATGCTGTATGTAGAAAAATATTAGCACCAGCTTCCAATAAATGGAAATGTATTATGTAATATATTGCATTATATTTTGCAGTATATTCCCATATATTTTTGTTCCGTAGGTGCATCAAGAAACTTTATTTACAAGCTTTGCAACTAGTGTAAACCGTACGCTTTCACCTTTGCTATTTGTTATTCTCGCTAAATAAGTATTCCGGTCTCCACAGCAGTGAAACGCCTCGAGCGACTTCTGAATTTGCATATGAATGATATCCAGAAACAGTTCAGCTCAGCGTTTGTCGACCTCACGCCGTCTGTCATCTCCTGCTCTCAACAAACATCCAGCGTTTTACAACCAAAACGAAATGACGCAATCAAAATGCAATTACAGCGTGGAGCGGGAGATTGTGACTGGTGGGATTGATGGGAAATCATTTGTGTTATATTATATTACACGTCTAGGTCCTCAGGGGCTTGTGTCAGACCGCTAGCACACAAGATTTTTCACTTTCCAAACTGGGATTTTAGTCTGGCACCACATCGCTTTGCAATAAAGCACACATGTGTACCAGTTACCAGAACCGGAGAACGGTGTTGCTATTGCTTGCGGACTTTAGAGAAACTATATCTACAGCCTTTGACCCCCCCTTTCATCTGGGTGGTATGGACAAGTGTGAGTTATGGGTGTAAGGATTATGAAACGCTTAGTGGTAAATCCTTAACTTCCTGCTGAGCCAAGGGCTGGACTTTTCCCACAGGCCCTGGAAATTTGGGATTTTTTAGGGAGAACGGTGGTGTTTTGTTGTTATTAGAGGTGGAGGAGATGGGTTAAGAGTTAGTGAACGTGGAGTGGCGTTAAGGTGACGAGTTAAGGCGGGCAATTAGAGACAGAAGAGGTTTGGCCGAAGGTTCGAGTCAGATGTGGCGTGTTGTGTGCTTTTAGGCGAGGGTGATAAGAACTGTTAAGAAGCGTTAACTGTTAAGGAAGTTAAGAGGAGGCTGTCGGGTCATGGGGTAAATGTGTGGTTATCTCGGCTTGTTCCAGACTCTTTCAGATGGAAAAGTTCATATGTGATTAGCTGCATTGCAACAGTATAGTGCTAAATAAAAGCCATGTCAGTTGTAGAAACCTTCACCGAGGCAGCAACAAGATTATTAGCTGTTAAAAACTTTTGCTCGATTCCAAAACCTTGTGAGCTGCACTTGCTCTCTAATGCCTAGACAGACTTCACATTGAAAAATAAAAAAATGTTTGGCTTTACAAAAGATATCTATAAACTTGTGTGCTCCAAAACATTGACAAAATGTACATTTTGGATGATATAAGCATGCAAAATGTATAGTCTCTAGGGCTGTCGCGATAAACCGACGATAAATATCACGTGATTTATGCACAGATTTTGAGTGAAGTACGGGAAAATGCTGCTGCATCCGAACGCCAGAGGGCGCTCACGTGCGGAAACTCCAAATACGCGCTGCAGAAGAAGACCATAACACACGTAGTTCTAGGAAATGCCTATGGACATCTTTTTATCACTGTTACTCAAGCCTCATCAGGTATTTTTATGATAATAAAGTATATTTATAATGATCATGTTTGACGGGTGTTGCTTTTTCAAATGCACGTTATAAGCGACTCAAACTCGCACTGCTTTTAGATCGAGCAGCATTTCCTACTGATCCCAGAGACGTGCTTCACGGACAAGCTACGCATTAAAAAAAATATCGACACATTGCATATCGCAGCCAGCTTGATTTCAATAGGATTTAGTGGTATCGTGATAAATTATCGTGCAGCCCTAAATATACTATCAACAATTTTTATGACATCAACTTGCACTTCTGCTTCTCATCAGAGTCTAATATGTGAGGTAAACTAATGTTTTTTTTAAAATAGGAGGAGCCACTTAATACAGTATGTCCCGCCCTAATTTCTTGTTTCAGTAGAAGTGTGGTAAAAATAATGGGCTCTGTGCATACGTGACTTCCGGTTGGGGAGACTTAAAGCAGAGAGAAATGGAAAAATGAGAAAATAGTTCAATTTAGCAGATGCTCTACATTGCGGCACACAGCAGTGGTATATAGAAGTGGCGTTCTACCGTATTTGAATGTTATAACGAAATGTTAACTTATGAAATTATCATTTAGCCCATTTAAAAACCGCAGATTTCAAGGCATTTCAATGGGGTTTTAAAGGTGACATATTTTACGGTATTTCGAGATCTTTGTTGTGTTTCTGTGGTGCAGTGTAACACTCTTAGTTTGTTAAAAAAAACGTATTATTTTGAACATATTTTACCTTTATTCTTCACCACTGTCTCTTTTCTCACAAAACAACCAGATTTTTTTCCGGTTTCTAAAAAATCCCTCCTTCCAGCACGCTCTGATTGGTCCAGCTGACCCAATCTGTTGTGGTCACCCGCGAGTTTCGGCTTCACAGTCGGTTGTGATTGGTCAAAGCGCTCAGAGCTTCAGGGGAGAATGTCCCGCCTTCGCATAACTTTAGCTTTAGCCCTTAGCAATTAACAGTAAGAATGGCTTCAGTTTGACTTCATTACTTCACGCGAATTAATCACACGAATTAATCAGAAGCCTTAATTTCAAACATAATGGAGGCCTGCTAGTGTGTGAAAGTGTGCATGTGTAAACGTCAATCCTTGTTAGAGATCGCGATCATGTTTTTTATCCTATGGCGAGGTTGCTGTGCACTGTCTACTATGGCGAGGGACGTAACACTGAGCGGTTCCAGTTGCGCGTCAGACCGGTTCTACAAATAGTAATAACAGTCGCGTCAGTTATGCTTTATTAGTTCAGAGCTGATGATTTTGATTTAATTATGCTTATTTCATTCATCTCTTGCTTCAAGGGTTGTTTACCTGATTTTGTGACAATGCATCATGGGATTGCATTTTTCAAAAAGATACACATGTATTTTACTTTATGGAACAGCTTTTTGGCACTAGTGTGGCTGTGATGGGTAAAATACTTAAAACTTGCAAAATATTGATACAGAAAGCATTCTGTATCAAGGTTGTTATTATTGTACGCTATGGCCAGGTACCCAAATAGAACAGGAACAGCTGTTAGCAGATCCCATCCTCAAGGTCAGCTAGACGCCTATCAAAATTCCTCAACAGGATTTTCTCTAAACGCGTCACCTGACCTCTCATGGAGTGGTCATCAGTGTCTTTAGGAAATCATGACTAAGGATATACTGTATGTCGTCTAACCTCCTTTTATAGTTTTATTTGAGTGACGTACACATTTGTTATTGCATTTTGGTAATCTGGGCTGTTATTGACCACCATATGTGATTTTGTAACTGAAGGTTAATAGATTTTTAGGTATGTTAGGTTTAGATACATGAATGCGATTGTTTGTTTCGCAGCTGCTGAGTTTTACCTCGGTTGCTCAGAAACACATGCTGGCATGCGGCAGGCACATTCGTCACAGGTGTTAACATTGTTACCATGACACACACCTCCCACTTCTTGAGCTCCTGCTTATTAAAGTGCCCTAGAGAATATAACATCATCTTCTTAAAAGACCTATGACAGCGAAGGTACTACTACACTTACAAAAATAAGTATACTTTAAATCCATTTGATTAAGAAAACGTAAAGTTCCAGTATATTTTAGGTTTCCTTTATGTAGTAATGCCAGAGTACTAGTGGTATACTCATAAGTGTTCTATTTTAATAGGCTACTACTTGGGACTAAATTGGCCCGCTTTAGTTTATAAAAGTATACTTTGAAGTATACTTCAAGTGTAAACTTTGAGTACGCAACTAGTTTACATCTACGGTATGTTGAGTATACTGATATAAGTATACTGATAGTTTACTAGTTCGATACTTGTAGCAAAAGTACACTTTGAAGTTTACTGTCATTAAACTACAAGTTAAGTAGTTTCTGTACTGTGAGTGTACTTGCAAGTTTTAACACCATACTTTTTACTTTGTATTCTTTATAACATTTAGTTACCAATCAAAACTTGAACGTGTAAGTGTATAAGACGGTATGTAAATTGTGTGAAAAAAGTATTTTATAGTCTTCTCAATCATTAATTTAAGTATATTTCTGAGTACACAAAAAGTAAACTTTCCTATTTGAGAAAGAAATATACTAATAGCACACTAATAGTAAACGTCTTTTTTTTAGGGTAAGGATGGCTGGCACACAGAAGATCATAGAAGAGATGTAGCTTAATTTTTTTACAGTTGATTTATGTACAGATGTACAGCCCAGGAACTTGAGGATAGTTTCATCAGAATAATGAGGACAACAAAAAAGCGTAGTTTATTCTACTTGACCTCTTAGCGAGGATATATTCCTGCTTTCATAGTGAGATCAAATATCTGGCACCGTCTTCTAACACCTGCATTCCCTGAACAGCCTGAGGGTTTTACCAGCAAACAGTCCAGCACCAGTGGCTAATGAAAGCACAATGAACTTCAGTACTTTGGGTATTTTAGCTTTGAGGTTTTTTTCCCTTGGGCAGTAACTTGTGGCTTTAGTATGTATCATCAACATCTTTACAACTTAGATTCATAGCAATCACAGAAATTGTCATCACATTGCATTGCGGTAAAGTAAGATGCGGGCAAGAACGTTTCAGCTTTTACAACTGGCACAGAGCTAGTCATGCAAAGGTTGTCAGTTTGATGACAAGAACTCCCCCAAAGAGAAGTATTAATCCCTGCGTGGCATGCCAGCCTCTTCTGTTATGGGGAAGTATGGCCGGAGGCAGCAAACTCAACCCTGCAGAGCTGTTTTGGAACGTTTTCAAAGAGACTGCGGCATGCTGAGTTAACATAGATACTATGAATTATATCAGGCTATTAGGCCGGCGGCCATATCACTGGCTGCCCACTGGAGCTAAGCAGGGTTGAGCCTGGGCAGTACCTGGATGGGAGACCTCCTGGGAAAAACTAGGTTACTGCCGGAAGTGGTGTTCGTGAGGCCAGCAGGGGGTGCTCACCCTGTGGTATGTATGGGTCCTAATGCCCCAGTATAGTGATGGGGACACTATACTGTAAAAAAGCACCGTCCTTGGGATGAGACGTTAAACTGAATATGGCTGCCGTCGCATCGTCCAGGTGGGTGGTGGTTGAGGAGATTCCCCCTTCGATGTAAAGCTCTTTGAGTACCCAGAAAAGCGCTATGTAAATGTAATGAATTATTATTATGATCTATGACTGGCTACATCAGCAGGTGTATAAACATACATAATCTTTTGCTGCTGCCGGTGTGTCAGAGAGAAACGTATGGTGTCATATGGCATATAAAGTATCATAGTGTCATATAGAGTATCATAGAGTGTCATAAAAAGTGACATTAAGTACTAGAGCGTTATATAGAATATCATATAGTGCCATATATATGATCATGTAGTGTGTCATATAGTGCCATATAAAGTATAATGTAATGTAGAGTATCATATAGTGTATTTAGTATAAGCCTCATAGCCTCATATAAAGTGTGATAGTGTCATATAAAGTATCATACTGAGTATCAAAGAGTCATATAGAGTATCATATAGTGTGTCATATAATGTTATGCGTATCATGTAATGTATAATGTGTCATATATTGTAATATAGAGTATCATATAGTGTATAAGTCTTTATTTTAAGTCTTGTAGCATCATATCAAGTATGATAGTGTCGTATAGAGTATCATTCTGGGTATCAAAGAGTCATATAGAGTATAATAGAGTGTCACAAAATGTGGCAGTAAGTATCAAAGCGTCAAATAGAGTATCATACTGTATAGTGTCATATAATGTGTCATAGTGTAAAATAGAGTATTATATAAAGTTTAAGTGTTTATGTACAGTATTTATGCATTTGGCAGTATGTGTTCCCTAAAAAATAAAATCCATGACCTCTGTGCTGCTAACGCAATGCTTTACCACTTGAACTAGAGGATATAGACATGGCTCGTAGACGTAGAAGCTCAAAGAGCGTCAAATAAATTGTTTAATAAAGTATCATAAAGTGTCATATAGATCTCCATAGCTTGTCATATCATAAAGAGTATCATAAAGTGTCATATGGAGAACCTAGCACAGTGGTCCGGTACCAAAATGGTGGAGCTAGACTCACTGCAAAACGTTGATTGTTTGACAGAGAATCGTCACTTATGTCACCATTTTTTCAACGATGCCGATTGCTACTTTTCGGCATACACCATGCCAAAAACTTTGTTTTAATAGTTTACTTTGACATGCAAAGCCAACCGCCTCTGTTATATGTTGTGCTCCCATTCTGGGGCAACTATTTTAAGTTTGTTACACTTAATCTGTAATGAGCAGAACGGCAGTAAACTTCACTCTTCAGTGCGTTCAGAATTACACTGGGATCTGAGAAGGCAAACACCCGGTCCTCCAGACAGGGGCTTTACTAGAGCCTCAACAGAGAGACCAGAGACTTTTGTGCTTAAATGGAAGTCAATGGAGGTGATGCTTCACTTCACCGATTAAATTGCTTTTGCGTGGAAATAGCTAATCGCTAATTGACTGCTATTAATTAACACTATTAACACGTTCGCCATGACATATTCATTCTGGATTGAGCTATGTTTGGAGTTTGCGACTGTAAATAAGATAATGGCAAGCTGTTTTATAAGACATCACAATAAAATCTGAACCAATGGAAACTGAGGGCCGTTATGTGATTGGTTACATGGCAAACGTGTTCCGGGAGTTGTTACGATTTTCCAATGATACAGATGTAGCGATAGCTTGTACCACCCATACAGACAAGACGTGTACCCTTAAAGTAAATGTTGAATCTTTATTGTCCCACTGACTTCAGAGTCATGGAATGTTCGACTGACCAGATGTTAACCTGACTTTGCTTTTACAAAGAACCCTCGCTGGATGTTTCAATGTCAAATTAGATCTTCTCTTGACTAAACTGATCTTTGGCACCGAGCGTTCGAAGTCAAATGCTTATGTAAGGTTAGTTTGGTCTGAGGTCTGGTTCCATAATAATCTGGTTTCCCCAGATTGTTGAGTAGACTCATTCTGACAGAATCGAAGCATTCCTCCGGCCAAAGCAGAGCCTTTCGCTTTTAATCTTCGGAGCTAGAACTCATTCCGTGGATGTGGACTTACTCCTTTATTTATTTGGCCGGCTTGCCCTGCTGAGACAATGTATCTACAGTCCCTAAAAGAGCGTCTGATGAAACATCCCCTGGCACAAATTAAGCACACCTGTGCCCGCTCTTGAAAGTGCCAGTGCGAGAGCTTGTAATGAATTCATACCTGGCGATAAGATGGACGAAATTCGGTCACGTTCCTTCCGTCGAAAACCGAGATAGGAGTTACACTTATGCAGAAATAGTGTGTAACACTGTTAAAGGGATAGTTTGCCCAAAAATGATTCATCCTCACGTCGTTCCACACCTGTATGACTTTCTGTTTTCTGCAGAACACAAAAAGATATTTTGAAGAACGTTAGCAACCAAACAACACTGAGCCCCTTTGACTTCGATTGTCTCAAAATATCTCGGTTTGTGTTCCACAGATGCAAAAAAGTTTTAAATGATATTAGGGTGGCTCATTGATGACAGAATGATTTTGGGTGAAGTATCTATCGCTTTAAGATTTGTTTATTGAAGCAGAGGTGGCACTTGTAATGTTTCTTCAAAGGGACATTTGAGACCCGCTGCCATTCCAACATTTCTTTCTTGGTTTGGGCACTTAGGGGGATCAAATGTCAGACGATGAACATCATCACAGGGCTTTACAGCTCTGAGAACCTCCCACTGTTTCTATTCTTGGTTACAAAATAAATGTCATCCCTGTTACCCACATAAATGATATTATTGTTGGTCTGTCAGGGTGGTTTCTACTGTGGCTGTTGGTGAGAGATGGCCGAGCTTCAATCTTTGATCTGCTCGACTTCATCCGTTTCTCACACATCAGAGTTTGTTATAGTACATCTGTGTGGGCCCCTGGAGGTGCGTCGGGGCCTCATAGGGAATTTATAGGAGATGTCCCCTGCCAACTTAGTCAGTAGCTGAAGGATGTCTGTGTGTGTGTGTGTGTGTGTGTGTGTGTGTGTGTGTGTGTGTGTGTGTGTGTGTGTGTGTGTGTGTGTGTGTGTGTGTGTGTGTGTGTGNTGTGTGTGTGTGTGTGTGTGTGTGTGTGTGTGTGTGTGTGTGTGTGTGTGTGTGTGTGTGTGTGTGTGTGTGTGTGTGTGTGTGTGTGTGTTTGAGGGGGACACAGATGGTGGGGTGTTTACGGGGTCCGGAGGGACAGGACAGGTGACGGATGAGACTTGTTTCGTCTGGAAGCAGTCTGCTTTGAAGCTTAAATCTACACAGGGTTTTGTGTGATTCAATACGGAATTAGAAATTTAAATTGACTTCCATTGTATGGACGTAAATCCACTGAAACATTTTTCAAAATATTTTCTTTTGTGTTCCACTGAAAAGGACATGTAAACTAGGATAAAAACAGGATGCAGAATTGTAAATGTAAAGTTTATAATATAAACAAATGCTGTGTAGGTTGTTTTTGCTATTTTGATTTTGTTTCAGTAATCCCCTTTCCAAAAATTTGTATAGTTTAGTTAAATTGATTGAGTTTACTTAACTAAAGTTCAAGTATATTGTTAAGTATAATTTGTGTAGTAAGTATACTAATATCAAAGTACTAGTAGTATAATTGTAATAATTATATGTATATAATATTATGTAACATAATATGTAATATGTATATAATATATATGTAATAATAATTGTATAAGTGTTCTATTCCAATACTACTTGGGACTAAGCTGGCACCTTTTTTCATGTATAAATGTATACTTCTAAGTATGCTTCAAGTGTAACATTAGTAAACAATGAGTGCAAAACCTTTTCACTGCAGTAGCGATACTGATAGTTTACTAGTTCAATACTTGTAACACATTTTTAGAAAACTACTAATGTAATAGTTTTCATTCTGCGTGTATAATTATATTTTTCAGAAGGATGTAAAAAGTATACCACTATTTTTTAAATTCTAAATGAGTAAATGGGTGGACTAGTACACTAAAGTATGTAAGTTCACCAAATGAGTGAAATAATATACTCAAGTATGTAGGTTCACCACATGAGTCGAATAGTACACTAAAGTATGTAAGTTCACCAAGTGAGTAAATAAGTGGACTAGTACACTAAAGTATGTAAGTTCACCAAATGAGTGAAATAATATACTCAAGTATGTAAGGTCGCCAAATGAGTGGACTTGTACTCTAAAGTATGTAAGTTAACCAAATGAGTAAATGAGTGAATATACTAAAGTATGTAAATTCACTAAATTATTAAATGAGTGGAATAGTACTCTAAAGCATGCAAGTTCACCAAATGAGTGAAATAATATTCTCAAGTATGTAGGTTCACCAAATGAGTAAATAAGTGGACTAGTACACTAAAGTATGCAAGTTCACCAAATGAGTAAATGAGTGAAATAATATACTAAAATATGTAAGTTCACCAAATGAGAAAATGAGTGGAATACTACACTAAAGTATGTAAGATCGCCAAATGAGTAGATCAGTGGACTAAAATATATATATATATATATATACTAAAATATATAAATTCACCAAATAAGTAAACTAGCAGCACACTTGAATTAAAGTCTTTAATATAAGGGTGCTTTAAAATGTGCATTACAAGGTCTGTGTGTTTGTATGTGTTATTGTAATTGTTTTTTGACAGATTGTTTTTCTCTCATGTAAACTCATTACTATTATAATCTGAATATTCTGCATTTCAGGGAATAAATAAATAGGCTTGAACAGTCTAAATGATACCTTTATAATGACTTGTCACTAAACTTGTGTCAGGCATCCTCTGCTGTGACTGTGTTGAGATTCTTTGCATTGTGAAAAGTAAATCACCTCTTTTGTTATTCAGCGACGGCCAACATTGACATTTATCCATACACACTTGAGCAGACACTCCCAGTGCGCAGGTTAAGTGAAATGAACTTTTAATCGCAAGTGTGTGTTATGAAGTTTAACACGCTTTTTTAAAGTTGCCCATTTAATGAAAGAAGGAAGAAAAACTCATTCCATATTTTTCAGAAGTTTACGGCGACTTCCATAAAGTTTTTTATAAACTCTGTGCATAAGTGCAGTAAACACGTTCTACTTCTAAATTGGTTGGATTGGTTCAGGATTTGGTTCATGTGCTGTGGCTAATCTTCCTCGATAAAGCCTCCAAGCAAAAGAGAATTTCTACTCTTACAGACCTGGAGATATTTTCTCTGCTGTGGGTTTATCACAACCGTACAATGCATTGTTGACATGCCAACAGCTGAACCGCTCTTTAACTATGTGAGTTTCAGGTGGTCCATGCTTTACAACATTTTTACACGGCTCTCTGGAGTACTCTGTTCTGATTGGTCAGTCATGACATTACAATGTTTGTTTTCCCCCATAATAACCATTAAAACAGTCATCTTAACTGGTACTACTTACATGTTTATTGTTTTACTCTGCTGTCTCTTTTCATGCCAAGTTTGAATTTGTTACACATAAATTGTTAAAATATTTTGTGTCCAGTTAACGAGGTGGCTATTTATGTTTGATCTCATTTGTTTCCTTTTGTACCAGTGATGGTTAGGTTTGGGGCGGGGCTTCATTTTTGCTTTTTTTAAATAAATTCATATATTTGTTTAATACAAATTCATACGAATAGCCACACATATTTACATTTACATATTACATTGGTCTATTTCGCAAATGTAAGGTAACATTGTGGCTGCTATAATAATATTTTTTTTATGTGTGTAATGATATTCACGATTTTCCATAATGTAATGTCAAATTGAGATATATTTTACTTAACATGTGCACGAAATTCACTGAGAATCTTTTAAAATGTTCGGAAACTGAAAGTGTGCGTCAGGCTGTTGGAAGATGGAGTTATTTTTTTTTCCAAATTTGCACACAATTCTTGTATCTGGATCAATCTGTAGTTTGATCATAAACATTCGTGTTTGATTTCTAGTTTGTTGACATGTCTGAATTGTTGAGCCGCCGATGTCCACGGTACTTTTATAGGTTTAACATGGCTTCTGTGGTTTTGTTTTACAGGGGGTAGCAGACCAAACGCAGAGCGCTTACTTCCTGCCTGAATTTGCACTTTCGCCACAAGGCAGCTTTCTGGAAGACACGACCGAAGAGCAGTACCTCACATATCGCTACGACGACCAGGTCAGAGATGCAAAATCATAGGGTGATTTAATACCACATTGTAAAAGTGCTGTTCTGAGAAATGGTGGTTATGAGGTACAGCTTCTAAAAGAAATAAGTTTGATTCTAATTCTGCCTACATTGGATGCAACGTCGTTATAAACGTTGCGTACGCACAAAACGGGGCTGTAAACGTGCGTATGCCACTTTCCACGCAAAGGTTGTCTCACCATCACATTGTTCACTACGAGACGCATTCTTTTACTGGTGTGAGTGAAGCCTAATGATATATTTAAAACTCTGTTTTCTCTTTTATACACACATTTGATTAAACATTTCACTCTTATTAATGGAGTTAAGCACTCAAGTGACGTCTAAAAGTGAAACAAAAAGTATAGATATATTTCTAGAGCATGTGCTGATTTTAAACATTTTCCTGTGGCATGTTGCGCATTTTAATGTTTAAATGACAGCGAGGAGTGCGAGGTCCTCTTAAACTAAATCGCAGAACTCATGTTCTAAAACATATTTAATGTATAGACCGTTTCATCGGACGCTCGGACGCCTGACCCCCAGTTAACTTCCGCTTTGTGTTTGGCTAGTGTCTAATAATATAACTATTTATATTTCATTTCATTTATGTTAAAGGTGTGATGAACTGGGCTTGTTTATGGTTTTATACTGTTGTATGAGGTCTACTTATGACGTTCGCATGGTTTCTACATTCAAAAACATCAAAATCAATAAGTAATAGGCTATTTTCTACCCGGGTTTTGAGGCCAGCTCGACAAACGCTCGGTTTGAATGGGCGTTCCGCCATGAAGACTTGGAAGTAAACGCCCACTGCTATGATTGGATAGCAGTTTGCGTAGTAAATTTAGTTGGAGCCTTCTGTGAATTAGGTTACACATTCGCCCTATTCGCACGGGATTAGTATTATCTGGGGACCTCGTGTGATTTATAAATGACCTCCCCACATCTGTATTTCATGTGGTGCATTCGCACGGGATAAATGAAACCTGTGATTTTACTCAAATTTACGGACTTATTTCCCGGATGTGATGGCAAGGCTTTGCGTATAGTTTGCATAGCCTATAGTCGTATGGTGTTTAATGATGTGTGTAACTGTCAGCATTTGAGCCCCGTGATCGCGAACTGGATATGAGATCACCGCGATCGCGAATCTCAAATGTTACGAGAGTTTCCATGATCAATAAACAAACGGGAGTTCCCGGTAACTTAAGGATATGACCCAGCACCCGAAATAATACCAATACACTTCAAAACAGCCTCCATTATTTGCAAACGGTGGATAAAACATTGAAAAATGATATATGAGCCCGCCAAATCACAGAGATGCCGATTCGCACAGGAGTAATATTATCACAGGACCTCTGTGTTCGTCAAAATATGGTAGGTCATTTGTGGGGGAATTTTTACTTTACAAATTACAGACATGGCCGATTCACATGGGATTAAGATCACAGACAACCGCTGCAAGTAGTACAAATGACTAGAGGTCCCCAGGTAATACTAATCCCGTGCGAATAGGGCTCAGGGCATATCAAGCGATCTCTAACAAAGCAATAGTGACAGTACAAAAAATGTTGTACTCACATAAGATTGCTGCGCCATTCCTATCGGATCCAATATTGACGGCACAGCACTGCTTTTTAATTTTAGTCTCTCTGCAAATCCACCGTCGACCTGTGCCTTGTTCACGAAGGAATCCGCGGTAATGTTTTACCCACGTGAGCTGGAACATCTTTAAAAATAAACTTCAACCACGCATTACTAATGTCGGAATCCGAAGGAAGGTTATGCAGCGACTGTGTTCTTCCACAACCAGGCACTGACTGCACAATATTTTGCGATCTTTAACGGCATGTTTATTGCTTGCTCGCTCTATCTGGTTCCGCGCAACATGTGTTACTTCAGTACTGTCATGCGCGAACCAGTGGGCGGGGCTAGAGAAGTAGTCGTTGATATTTTTCTGTGGAGGCGGTGTTCAACCTATAAATAGGTGCATTCCAGGACGTGGCGTTCGCTGGGCCGGGTGTCAATAACAGTTGTAATCTTCAGTTCTGACACTTACATGATGTTCACTTGAATACCATTCCCTCTAATATAATAAAGGCTCGGGTTAAAATTGAGATCTTAATTCATCGCCCCTTTCATATTAATTTATATGATTTTTTTAATGTATAATTATTGTGTTGAATAAACGATTTGTTTAATTTTGTTGTGTGTTCATTTTATTAAATAAACAATTTGTTGAATGGGTCCTGTGGTTTTGACACATTTAAACAAAGAAACAACTCTGAAACAACATTTCACCCAATATAATGAGTTGCAGTGCATTCTGGGATTGCATTATCTGGAAAGGATGCAAAAAGGCAGCGTTATTTATAGCCCTACTGTTTAGAACAGCCTTCATGTTGAGAATCCTATGATGTCTTCAAATTCTGTAGGCAGCTCACTAGGTTTTGGAACATAAATAGCTATTTGTCATTTTTATAGCATTAGTTTTCTACAACAAAAAGTGACCTCGATAATAAGTCGTCCAAGCGGACTGGTTTGGCAGTAGTCAGTTATGAGTAATTAATTATGCTTGACTGTGTGTCTCTATGGGTTATTGTTATTTATTTTGCAGTTTTATTGCAAAGCATGCATGAGTCGATATGACATTCAGAGGTGAATGTAGTCCAAGTAATTGTGAAAATAAATTCATTGTTAAAGTTTTTGACGTAAAAATACGGTTAAAAGCCTTTGTCAGGCGTAGCCAAGTCTTTCAAATACAACATGGCTTCAAGTGCTTTATCGCTTTTGCTAAATAATTACTACAGAATGAATGTATTAAAGCCGCTATCCGTATTTTATATGTCGCCATCTATGTTTGAAACATGAAATTGCAGGTTATTTTACCTTTGGGTAGGTTGAAATGAGGTCATACTGACATGTCCAACTAAATCATACCAGACAGCGTATAAATCATGATTAAAAGCTTACCGCTGTGAATCTGGGTAAAGTAAGGACACAGAATTCAACGCAGATTTTTGATGTACTTGCTTAACGGAATTATTTTGTTTATTTCTAACCCAAAAGTGCAGCTTTAAAGATGCAAGTCCTTATTAAAACATTATAGTAAGCAGATTTTTATGTACAATAAGATATCATTTCTGAAATCTAGACTAAGGTTACAGGCCAATAGGAAACACCCATTACCCAAACTATCCGGAATCCAAAATGTTATTAAATATCAAAGCAAAATACCTGCCGGTAGTGTAGGAATATCGATTGTCACGTCTTGGATATTAATAATTCCCCCCAGTAATATGAATGACAGAGTGTCAAGAGTGGTTCTGGGGCTTTTGGATCGTTTCCACACGGCACGATTAGGGTGGAATTTAGACCAGGCTGTCTCAGCAGAGCCTCTCTAACAGAAAGTCCAAAGTTTATTGTGAAGCTCTGCCTGACTGTTTGTTTCTGAACGCCTGCCATGGGAGCCATTAACCAAGACACCGTGTGCCACCAAACTGTTTTGGGGCCTGTTATGGAAACCTGTCCGGTCTAGCACCGCTGGCTGTTTCCAGGCCCGTTGTTATGTTTGTGACGTGTTGGCATTCGTGACCGAGATCGCTTTTATTATGGTGATTTAATATGGGAACGTTGTGGTGGCTCAGCAACCGTGCAAACACGCGCTGCTTCCTGTTGTTATGACAGACGTCCAAGCATCTCCGCTCATGCTAATGCACCGCTGTTGTATATCAGCTCCGATAAACGTGCACGGGTGCCAAAACATCCCTGACGCGCCCTTGACTATGTATGCGTGCGGTTGTCGATGATTTCAACAGAGAAATCTTTTCATGTCTTTCTAACCTTTACGCCGACTGACGTTTCATATTTAGCGTCAAAGGATGTCGGAAAGGTGGAGGCCTCGTCTTTTAAAAGAAAATGCCAAGGGCCTCGCTGTCTGCATGCTATTTCTCGGCTCCCATGCCAAAAGGAAGGTGGATACCATCCAGGGATCTGCCTGGTGAGGTTAGCCACAGACGGGCGGCTTTCCCCTACAGACACGGGGCTTAAACTAATAGATAAAGCACATGTTCCCTCTGGGCATCTCCCCGGCCTGCCGTACTGCCTGACGGACAACGCCTCATAATATAAGAACCCGTAAAGTTTTTTTTTTGCATTTTGCTACCTGCTTGAGATTTTGAGTTTAGCCATCTGGAACTCTTTGGCTCGGGAGGGCCCGCGAATGCCAGCGTTTCCACATAGAGCGAGTCCAGCGCTTTCTAAAAGAAGTGCTCGGTTGAAAAGACGTGGTCCTGTGCAGACTCATTTGTAATGGATGGGTTTGGAAGGTGCTGATTAATTCGGGTCAAGAGATTCAACCTTCTGGTTGTGAGAAAGTGCGCACCTTGGAAAAGCCAACTTTGAGGTGTGTGCCGTTGTTTGGGTATTTGTCTAAAGCGTAATTCGGAAATCAGATACCCCGCCTTTAACGTTTGGGCATATAAATATGAATTAACACCTTCTCTTTAAATGCACGTAATCCGTTACTTAGACTGAACTTTGCGCTGCCTGATACAAAGAATAAAAATAAAGTAAGATAACCAAAATCACCGCATATAGCAAGCACGGCGCAGACTTTAGGAACGTGTCATTTTTTAATGTTGAGATGCTTTATTGCATTCCTCCTTTACATGCGGTAAATAGAGTAACTTTATTGGTTGTTCATTGGTAATGAACGTGCTTGTATTCCCGTTTGTAAAAAATTATTAATTATTATTAAGGCGAGATTTGGTCTAGTATTGTATTGCACAGCATTGTTACGTGATGTTTAAGGAAAATGTCCATTCATTTTAGTCTTTGTTGCTTGTGTTTTAAAAATTATGTTCCCCTGCATCACATTTAGTTTGCACATTGTGACTTGATTCTGGTTTATTTCGTTTTTTATTTTTATTTATTATAAAGGTATATTCTGTTCTAAACAAATTCTGTAAATTAATGTGTGATTGTTTTTTGGTGCATCAATGTTGCGCTGCACTTTGCGTCGTACCCTTAACCACATGCGCGCGCGTGCACACACACGCACACACACGCACGTCTGATTCGACTATCAGTCGACTATAGGCAAAAAGTGACAATTCTGATTCGACTATGTAAATCTTTAGTCGGGGACACCCCTATCTTCATAACAGATATACTGCACACTATATGGTCAAAAGTATTGCGACCCCCTTTTAATAAACATGTTTATCTAATTCAGTAATTCCAATCAAAATGCTTTATCATACAATACCATATTTTAGAATTTGGTTTCCATCTTTGTTGCATCAGTTTTGAAGGGCTTTTTTCTCTTCTGAATCAGTCATTTGTTTTTGAATCTTGCTTTGTGCATAGGGGTATTGTTATGTTGGAATAGAAAAGAGTCCTGTCCAACCTGTTGCTATAAAAGTGCAACCACACAATTCTCTAGAATATCATTATATGCTGTAACGTGAAGATTTGTGCCCATGAAATGACGTATAAAGTATTACTACACTGCATCACTACATGGACTACTTTATATGGACAAGCGTATTGGGACGCCCCCTTCTAAAAACAATGTTTGACTACACGTTTACAGGTAGATGTACAGTAGATCTGCTTTGGGACACCAGCCTACTTACAATGAGGATGTATACTTGGCTTATTTTGTGTGTTGTTCCAGATCACAAGTTACAATTGTCAGTGACTCTTTTGACTTTCTATTTGTAAATTCAAAATGAATAATAATTATTTTTTTATCATTTTTTGATATGCTATTGAAATGTAAATGATTGCGCAGCACTATTTTATAGAGTGTGTGTGTGTGTGTGTGTGTGTGCGCATGTTAATTGTCTCTAATTAAAGGCTGAATTCTTTCTGAATGCTGGAAACACATTTCATCACCCTGCTGCCTGCTAATGCTCATAACACATTTTTTTAATCAATGACACGCTTGATCTATTTTTAATGCGCTATTTTCATAAATTCACAACTCTCTCGACTCTCTCACGACATACTGCCTGACTGGATGCTGTTAAAACCAAAGTTAAGATACTAATCAATATGACACATCCACTTGTACTCTGGAAACTTTTGTACCAAGGTTTGAGTGGAGCCTCATGCTTAAAGGGACAGTTCACCCAAAAATTAAAATTCTGCCTTTATTTACTCACCCTCGAGTTGTTTCAAATCTGTGTAAACTTCTTTGTTCTGATTAACACACAGAGAAAGATATTTGGAAAAACAGCTCCTGGTCACCGTTGACTACCATAGTAGGAAAAAATACTATAATTTTTTTGTTTTGTTCTGTTGAACACAAAAGAAGATATTTTGAAAAATGTAGGACAGCAAACAGTTCTGGGGCACTTTTGACCACCATTGTCATTTTTCCTACTATGGGAGTCAATGGTGGCCAAGAACTGTTCGGTTACAAGCATTTTTCCAAATATCTTTCTCTGTGTTCATCAGAACAAAGACATTTATGCAGATTTGGAACAACTCGAGGGTGAGTAAATGACGACATAATTTTTATTTTTGGGTGAACTGTCCCTTTAAGAAACCCTGAATATTACGTCGGGGTTTGACTCAGCTAAAAATATGAAAAGGGTTATTTACAATCATATGCATGTTCAAAAATGCCATTTTGATGTGTCACAGCAAGTTAGGTGTGATGTGCAACAAAATGCAATTGGTTCTCGCATGTGTTGTATGAAATATGAAATAAATAAAAATGAAAAGATCAACAAACTTCATAAAACCTAACATGGGCTTTTGCCAAAATTCTCTGAATTGAAAAAATGACTCATTGCGTTCAGTGTTGCCAAGCCACCTTCATGGTCACATGAAGATAAATTATTCTCAAACCTCAACGTGTCATGTTGTTGATAAGACTAGAATCAAGATAGAGAGGAATTTAAACATGCTGGTTTTGGTGGAAGAAACAAGCCAAGAATTCTGTTTTTAAAAGACGTCTTGTCCTGGTTAAGAATGGAAAAGTAAACGTTTCTTTCATTTTTTTCTTTTTTATATTGTTACAGATGCAAAAGGCAACTTGCATGTCTCCGCTTTTGCACAGACCTAGGCTACCAACACAAAGAATATTTTTATAGAATAATTTTGAACCACATGAGGATGAATAAATTAATTTTCGTTTTTGGGTGAACTATCCCTTTAAAGGCATTTCATGATATGGCAATCAAATCTTCACCCTCATTCATGTCCGACACCCATTATACATAAAAGCATTGCATAACACCTGCCATGTGTGATATCCAAGAACTGTGTGTGTCCTATCAACCTTTCCTTCCATCTGTATTAATCAGAGATGGAACATTTATGGAATGTAACCTGTGTGGCTGGATGTTATTGTAGGGCTCACGCATTTGCTCGGGAAGTTGGATTGTGTCACACAAACACATACAGATGACCCCGGATTATATCATTATGTCAATGCACACTAGATTATTTCTAGCTAAAATGCAAACATGGAGCTAGCTCGGAATATCATTTTCAAACCTACATTGCCTTAAAATGGCGTCTTGGAATGCTGTCTATATTTATCTGGTAAAAACCTTTTTAAGCTTTATTTGTCTCACGAAACCTTCAATATGTGAGTTTTTCTTTCCTTTCGACGTGGTGGGCTGTAACTGTTCTCAGATCAGCTTGTTTTGGTTTCTTAGAAGACCCGGCAACGGCCACACACCTGTTGTGTCAATTCCCTGCGCTTAGGTTCACCCAAGGTCATATTTTCAACACAGTGGCCTCGTTTCAACACATATGCGTACTCTGTTGTGTGTGTGTGTGCGTCGCGCGTCTCCCGTCTCAAACCCCCCTGGACAACAGGTGTGGCCCCTGGAACAGCCCAGCCATCTGGATCTCGTTTGCCTTGTCTTTCGAGAGCACGTCGATTTAGCAATTGCCTCCTTATGCGGCCGTATTTCACATACTCCGACTTTAGTCGCAGCCGAACGTTGTCACATTACGACAGAGTCGTCTTATAAACCGTTGCTGCCTCCGAATTCGCATACTGTGACAGTACGTACTGAATTTGAATAAGTACCTACCTATCGGCCGTTAAAACAGTTCGTTCTATATAGTATGAGTGGGAGTAGTATGAATACATTTGGGACATACTGCGTCCACCATGTTTTATGGCCATGTGACCCGTATGCTCTTTGACCTATGACGCATTAACAACAACCTACATGTGAGCGTTGATGAAAACATCATTTAGTCACATTAAAAACAGACGTCCACCTTAAAGTTTAGCGATATATTTGTTTGATTTACTTTTGAAATGTGACCGTTGCTCAGCTCCCGTGGCATCATGGGATAGAGAAGGGTCCATCCGATCCACACTCACGAATCTCGGCGGAAGTAGTAGACCATCCGGGTATTTCTCGCCTACTGTTTTTTGCATACTGAGGTTTCGGACATACTATTCATGACTCAAACTCAGTTTCGCCTACTATATAGTATGGAAGTAGGTGATTTCGGACGCAGCGCGTTTCATCGGACGCGCACGTGCCTGATCCCCAGTTAACTTGCGGTTTATGTTTGGCTAGTGTCTAATAATATAAGTATTTGTATTTTATTTTATGTTAATATTAATTAATATTAATATTTTATTGTATAATAATTGTATTAAATAAACAATTTGTTGAATTTTGTTGTATGTTCATTTTATTAACTAAACGATTTGTTGAATGGGTCCTTTTGACGCATTTAAACAAAGCGTCTGGTACACTGACATCTAGAGGTTGAGCTTGGTATCGCAGTCTAAATTCAAAATATTGAAGAGACAAGTTTGGCCAAGTAACGGTTCTTCTCTGTTTCTTTTGATTGTTATCAGAAATAATCTACAGGCACTCTATTATTTGCGAATGTGTACCGGAACTTAAGATGGAGTCACAAAAGTGCGCATGCGCAGTAATGTTTGTTTATGTTGTTAAGATGAAACCATCTGTAACAGGACCGCGGCTACAGAATTACACCGAAGGCCAGAGCCGGAGCTTAGGAGAACGTTTGCTTTCACGGGATATCAATGACAGGTTGAAAACATCTCTAAAATATTGAAGGTTACATATTGAATTTGGGCAGAGGTTAGGTTTACTTTGCCGTACGCCAGCGCTGACCGCAGGGAGAAGGTTGGACCTGGAAGAATTTATTGCTCTGCGAGGAATTCCACTGGAACGAGAGTGTTTGAGAAACAAGGACAGATAACAAAAGGGTGGATGATGCCAGCGGAGTGGTCTCTCGGGTCGGGTGCTTAGGTTGGGTTTGATTTGAACAGAGGCTTTGTAAGACATTCTTAACATGCTGCGGGGATCAGATTATGTCCTCCCTTGGTGCTTTATGGGCCTCAAATTAGGACTTTACTTGAAACGCCGGAGTAAATAAACATGAAAAAACGTGAAAGCAATTACTGTAGATGGTAAATCAACTGAGATACAATAACAACATTTCATACTTGTGCACAATAACACTGATGTGTAAATGGTGCATGTGCACAAAATTGGCAATGAAATGTGTGTAAGCAATTGTCAGCACACATTGGGATTTATAAAAAATAAATAACATATTCCTGATAGTTGTGATCTACGCATGCAATGAAATATAGCGGTCTGAATATAAATTAAACAAATTTGACTGTTGTGTAAAGTCTTGGATCTGACTAAATTTGATAAATATTCCAATTTTCCTCCACTTCTCTGTTTGCACGCCGCTGGACGCAAGGCTTCATAAGTGTATGAATACCAAATGATTCTCAATGAGCGGGGACACGGACAGTATTTGGTAACCATAGCTGCTGCATTTAGTGTCCCAGCTTATCCGCGGGACGCTCGCCCGTTCCCAGTCGAAACCAGCAGTCGCTAACTTTTATTACAGAGAGCTCAGATGGATTAGGCCTGAATCGCAACAAAGAAAGACTGCGCATAGATTTTACGCCACATTAGCACTTTACTGGGAAGTGCCCAGCGCTGGCTTTGTTTAAGAGTGGAGAGCCGTGTATACAGTACACCTGCTGTAAATGAAATTAGTTTTTGCAGAATAAAAAGCACACAAAACTTTATACCATTCATAATACATTTGACTTATGCTATATAATGTACTTCCAAAACAAGAAAATAATATGTAAAATAAAATGAATGTCATTTTTTTGGAAGGCCTGAGTGTATTTAATGGGATGAAAAATATTTTACTGTCCTCACCATCATGTCATTCCAAACCCGAATGACTTTCTTTAGAAGTCACAAAAGAAGAAATTTAGAAGAATATCTGGTCCGCATTGACTTCAATTGTATGGACACCGAGGCTTTTCTCAAAATATCTTCTTTTGTGTTCCACTGAAAAAAGAATCATACAAATATTATTTTGATTAAAATTTTGATCGTTTCTGTCGATGGGAGGTTTTTTCGTTTGTTCTGATGTCGCACTGATCAAAAGGCTTTAAATAAGTAGTCTGCCTATGTCTTGTGTTTGTTATTCAGTACAAATTAAAGCTACATTTGAAGTGCTTTTCTTCAGATGGTTATTTTCTTTTTCCTTTGCATAATAACAGTTGTTAGTGCAATGTACTGGGTGACAGTGGGGACCTCTCGCTTTTTCGCTTCGTTTTTAATTAGACGTGCACCCACGACCTCCCTAGAGTCTCTGATAAATACAAGACAGAAAAACTGATTCTGTTCTGCTCGCTCGGGCTGTGTTTAGGTAAACACACCGGCATATTCATCTTTCTGCTTCTGCGGTATAAAGTAAAGTATGCACGAAACACCCAGGTGACCTACTGCAATGCACATAAATCATGTTGTGCTATAAATAATGCAATAGAGTACCTTAGAGATGACGTATTTTTGTATGCGAACCCCGGAAGCGAGTTAGGACTTCTGTTTCGGTTAGCGCCCGTAAGTCTACCATGTTTTTGGTAAATAGCCTGAAATAGGGTCTGTGGTAAATATTTTCACGTTTTAATCTATGACATATAACACACCAGTTATAACCTGCTCGATATTTTTTTTAAACCTTTATTGTGTCTTTAAAACGGCGGTTGCTAACAAGTTGCTAAAAGCGACTACTTCCTTTGGCGGGGACGTTAGACGTCATCGCGCATATAAATCTCACAAATAATGCAACATGGGCAGAAAATATTTGGAAATTAAACGCCTCTTACCTTATTTGGAACGTCAGGTTCCTCTTCAATTGTACTGACAGGTACGCCCACCTTACTTGCATATACATTTGGGCGCTCTTAGTCAAGTCATACCAAGAACTGACGTAGATTTGTGGGGGTGTGGTTACACGAGGCGTTTCAGGCAGGTCTGGGTGAGCATTCGCTTTTAGATAGAATGCATCTTTTGTTCCGACACTTTCGTTTTTGCTATTTTACATGTCTAATACATGCATGGGCAACTTATAACACACCAAAGACACAGAAAAACACGTATTCGCGACCCCTTTAAAACGGAAAATTATATAACCAATACACCCCATTTGAATAAACCTAACGTTGAAGTATTAAAAGCATTTAGTTATTGCAAACTGTTGCGGTAGCACCAATATGCGGTATATTGTGACAATAGCAACTGAAACGTTGACTGTTCCAAGATGGTGGACGTGTTGATGTGTCTTGAGCATTCGACTGTGGCATCTGCGTATACATGTATAGTGTGGTTAGTCACATGACATTGTGGTTCAGTGACCATGGGTTGAATACAGCACAGCAGCAGCTTATAGATGATCGTTACAGACCTCAATTGGACTTTTGCTTTCCTGTGTTCAGATTTGGGGGTCGAGCCCAGATGCTCCACAGGGGTTCGGTCTCTCTTTCATTCTCTCTCTTAACCCGGCTACCTCTCTTTCTCATCCTGTGTGTGCACTCGTGTTTTTGGACTGGTTTGCGATATCGTAAATCTGATAACCATGTAGCTGTAGTGTTACCTGGGAAACCCACCCTCGGGACGTTTGTGTTCGTTGGGATGGGTGGGTTTGTGTGTTATTTGGCAAACTAGGAGAACATTCCAGGAGATCTACAAACATTAACACTTATTCACACACTGTTGTTTAGATAAACCTTTAACACTGATCAGATTTACCCAATGACTAGATTTTTAGGATGTCTGAATAAAATGTGTGCCACATTTGCTGGTACCTTGATTTACTTGGAGTATAGCAGAACAACGCAATAAGATATTTCGAAGAATGTTGATAGCCAAACATCATTGGACCCCATTGAATTCCATTGTATGGACACAAAACCATTGAGACGTTTCTCAAAAGATCTTCTTTTGTGTTCCGATACAGTACAATATCCATGTGTCGTTCAGTCTGTGGACACCGTGCTAATTCTATCAGTGGAAATCCCCCCCAGCATTACCCGGGTAGGTCTCGGCATCCGGCCAGCTCACATCCACAGCGTGCCGCTTGTTGAATAGGTCAGTCGGCCCTCGGGAGGTTAAGAATAACCGAATGTCACGGGAGGTTTGGTTGGACTTAACTTAATTAAGGGACATTTTTAGATGAAAACAGCTGCCGGAGCCCCACAGGTACACACGACGCGGGGCCTTTCCTTATTTAACTTCTGCCTGATATAAAACTGCTAAAAAGGCCACCTGGCATTCCATCCGGCCCGCTAAATGACAGAAGCCCTCTGATGGATTTGCGGGACGACCTCCACGACCTGATGATATTAAAGGAAAGATCGGCTTGGATGTTGAGCTCTTTCAAGCCGGGGAGAGGTGAGCCAGAGGTGAACGCTCAAAGCCTTTTTAATTTTAATGTGGATCTTTCACGACGGTAGCTCTACATGCATTAGTTGTGGAATTTGTTGTTAAGGTCACCCATATTGAGTTGCATAATCTTCTATAGTTAGTTTTCATTGAAATCTTGCGTAACGTTCCGTATAAAGCATTATAAAGTTATTCCTGATGCGTTTTAGGGAGCCATGACGGAGCCAAGTAGGGCTGCCAAACGATTAATCGCGAATAATCGAATACAGAATAAAAGTCTGTGTTGTGTGCATATTCATTTTGTATTTAGAAACACATACGTGTATATACAGTATATTTATAAAATAATTATATGTGTTTATTATATTTACCAATAATTTAAATGACATATAAATATTTATTAATTTGTATATTTTTCTTAAAAAAATTAAAAACATTGACATATTTACCTGTTGGAGAGTGTTCTTCACTTGTCTGAACGTTGTGAATGTGTTTTTCTTTATCATGGAGAGGATAATGTCATCATCCACCACTTTGATCTTATATGGACGCCCAGGATTTTTTTGTTGCTGAGCTCAGCGGTGTGTTTTTTTTCTTAGAATGTACCAAATTGTTGATTTAGCCGCTCTTAATGTTCCTGGCATCTTTCAGATGGATTTTTTTGTGTTTTTGAAATCTAACTATGGTCTGTTTTACTTGCATGGAGATCTCCCTGAACCCCATGATTGTGGGTTCACAGCAACAGCTTCCAAATACAAACACCACACGTAGAATCAACTCCAGACCTTTAACATGCTTCATTTATGAAGAAATGATTTAAGGAAAAGCCCATACATGTGAATAAAACAGCTTTTGATTCAACTGTCCAATTACTTTTGGTCCCTTGAAAAAGGGGGGAGCTTCTGTCCAAATATTGATGGACCTAACTGTATACCTGTACTGTATGTGTGTGCTCAAAAATACAAAATTGATATGCACAGTACACAGACATATTTTATGTAAACACAAACTTTTATTCCGAATGCGATTAATTGCGATTAATCGTTTGGCAGCCCTAGTTTTAAAGTCGGCATGAAACGGAAGTAGCGAATGTCTTTTTTTCGTATCGTGACGTATACCCGAGTGAAACGACTTTTGAAATGAGAAAAAAATGAAGGGCGGGACTTGATTTCATCCACTGACAACTGATTGGATCGTTAAAAGGTGAAAGATTTGAATGCCAGTTTGCAATCTGTCAGTCATTGCAGTCCCGCCCTCGCGGCGTTCCTCGTGACCAGAAGTGAAGAGAGGTCATTTCGAGAGGTGAAGGAGGTTAATGTTTTTGATTAAAGATTACAAGTGCACTTTTTTAAAAAAAATAATGATGTGCACGGATAAATAATTCATAATAAATAATTCACCACTGTGTAAAACAATTAAAATTACCATTTTTAATTTCATGCCGACTTTAAGTCATCTTTTGCTGTAGTGTGTTAGTAGGTAATATTAGTTTACATTTCAAAACTGTTAATTTGTAGCCGTTATTTGTAATAGTGCAGTGAGATTTTTGTATGCACAAGAAGTGTGACAGCAGTCTATTTATTATTACATGAAGAAATAAGAAAAAACTAAAACTAACTAAGTCCAGAAGGACTTTAGAAATGTCTCCAAGACGCTAGATATACAGTACATAACAGGCTTAAAATGATTTGGGGGGAATAGTGAAGTGCCTAAGTCTTTTGCACAAGTGCGGTAGATAGACGGTATGTCAAAATCTGTGAAAATAAAATGTAACAAATCATTTAAAATTGTCTCCTTTTTTTATTGGAAAGTAAACTCTTCAGCTGTGAATTCAGACCTTATTGTGTTCTTTTGTGTAACATAAATGCTAAATTGATGGGATTGGTGAGAAAGCTGAGGTTCTGCACTTTCAAAAGATACCATATATGTCTATTTTTTGCTCCACAATTTATGGACATCAATGTCAGGATATTCAAATGATGTTGAAAACAGATTATTTCATAGCCAGATTATTTCATAGCCATTGTAGTTTGAATGCTTTTAGTTCTAAACCGACTGACGGACGTCATAGCGTACATAAGGGGTGGACTACACTAAAAAAAAAAGTATTTTTTTTTTACAGTTTTTCCACGTATAATGTAAAAACTGTAATTGTGCGAAATTGTACAGATTTTTCATGTATTTTTTAAATTCGTCAAAAAACATTAAATTAAAAGACAGCAGATTTACAAGAAAAGCGTAATTTTACATTTGATGAACATTTCCATGTTTGATTTATCGGTATAAAATCTGCCAGAGACGTTCAAAACACTTTTTTTCGTAGTTTATTATACAGATTCTACATGATGAAGTTATTTTGTGGCTCAAAAAATTATTACTCAGACACTGACATGTTGGGCGTGTCAAAAAGTTTACATTTAACTGTCCCCTGTTAACAGGAAGGAGTGGGTTTAAACCGTGACACAAACCGAACCGTGAGTCATTTGAACCGTTACACCCCTTGTGCATACAGTTTTACTACGCACCAAAATGTCCTGTATATACTTTTTCATGACAAAAACAGTACATCATTTTAGTGCATAGTATAAGGGCGAATTGGGACGCAGCACTTAACTGTTGTTTCATTATTACCCCTTAGCAGATCATGACTCATTAGATATCATGTGTATGAGTTATACTAAAAGTATTTCTGAGAAAGATATATTGCATAACATTATGTTTCTTTTAATGTATTGGCTTTATTTTTTAATTGACAACTGACATGAGGTGTGCTGTGAGATTTTTGAGATCATAACTCAGCTAATGATGTTGCTTCCTCCGTTAGCAACCTGTTATTGAGACTGATGGTTTTCATCTGGAGTTGAGGTGTGTGTAAGAGAAACTGCCTGCCGTTGGGCGGCTGGGTAACTGATGGATGACGTGAGACGGTCGAGCGGGGGATAGACACACAAACTGCGAGGGGGCCGGGAAGCAGAATGGCCTTGTTTGCTTGACAGAGTCTCCCCTCCACACGCTGTTGGGGATTCTGTCATGATGCCTGCATCTGTTTCCACTGATGTGTTACTTGATAATGGACAGATAGTCTTCAATGTCTCGGTGGTATTGGTGATGGAGAAATCTGGGATGCATATCAGCCTAACTTGACAAAACAAAGCAAGCATGTATTCTCCAATGATGCCTTGCACCATCCAAGCTTGTTTCGCCTTAGGCAACCCAGTCGATTACTAAAACAAAATGATACTTGTTCAGCGAAATAAATATATATATATATTGGATATTTCTAGCGACGTCCCATGCATTCGCTGCTTACCTGTTGAAAAAAACAGCATATGCTGGGTTAGGTATGTTTTGATGCTGGTTTGACCAGTTTAAACCAGCTTTGGACCAGCACATGACCAGCTTAAACCAGCACAAACCAGCAAGCAAGCATCAAAACATACCAAACCAGCATATGCTGGTTTTTTCAACAGGGCTCCTCAACTGCGGTTGGTAGGAGTCTCGAAGTCTAAACTGGTTTGCTGGATTAAGACAGATCTTAGACTTTAGACTACTAGGACTACAAAGTTCTCTCCTGCTCTCTCTACTCTTCAGTACTTTTTGCTCCGGCCAGGCATCCGTTTGACCGAGCTCTTAACATGAAAGCAGTGGCGCTCGTCCAGAGCACTTCATTACCGACATGGACCTGAGATCATTAGTCTTCTAGGAATTACACCTTGATTAGTTTCCCATCAGTCGCCGCTCGTGGTAATGCAGCCCGATGCATCAGCGCACTGCTCAGATACGAGGTTTCCATAGCAACGCTGTGTTTTAGCAAAGTGAAAAGCGGAGGCTGGTGTCAATGTAACCTGTGAAGATTTTAAAGGAGTGGGAGTAGCAAATAGTGTTCTCTTTAGGACCCGGTTTCTGCCAAAATACATTCGATTTTGATTGGGCGGACCCCCCTGCCCCCCCCCGGATAAGGATAAAATTCAATAGACATTAAAAGATCATTTAAAAAATGTTTTACTTTAGGATTGCGCTACAATAACATTTGATCAAATGTATTGCTTGAATGCATTGTGAATCACTTTGCCTAGAAGCGTTTGCCAAATGTATAAACGTAAATGAATTCATTTTCTGATTTATCAACACCAGAGATCGGAGAAGAAATATTACAAAGCAACAAGGCAGTAGAAGTAAGAAAAACTTTGAGAAAATTGGGCCCCGCTGCTTTCAGATGATTTTTCTCCTACAGGTCCAATAAAAAAAGACAGATAGCAAATATTTCACAGACTCTTTAAACTTAGCATAAGTACAAAACTGTACTTTTTCCCTCGCTGGGTTGGTACCCTTAAGGGTTCCTTTTTTGTGCCTCTACAGGACAGGTATACAAAACATAATAAATGTCTTTTTGGGTACATTATTGTACCCTAAAGACGAATTGTGTACCTTTAAAGCAATGGTTAAAATGTATTTTTTTACAGTGCAAAAGCTGAAGTATGTTTTGGGCCTGATAATAACTCCAACCAAACCTCAGGAGTTTAACAAAACAAGGTGAGATGGATTTCTATCCTGGTATGTATGCTGGTATAATCTGAGATGTCCAGGATATTTATCACAGATATCACACCAAATGTAGCTGGGAAGTTTATTCATGCATTTGTTTGTTTGGTCTCGTTTTCGTCTCTCTTGATCTTCTGCTCTACCTTCAGCAAACACTCCTTCCGTCTCGCTCTGGCTTCCTCATCTCCCGTTCCGAGTGGAAAGCTCTTTAATCAGAATAAGCGAGCGTCTTTTCCTCGCGTTTATTTTTACTGAGCGACTCTTTTGCCTTTTTTTTCAGCTAACAGCTCGCATGATCAAAGCAAACTTCAAAGAACATCATTATTTCCCCCGTCCCTGCCAGCAAAAGCAGGTCACGGCAGTCCGAGGTTGCTGGGTTTTGGAACACGGCGACTCCGCTTAACTGAGTCCCCATCAACTTCGAAAGTAAGTGGTGGTACGTTGTTTGCCAGCCTGACCAGGTTGACCTCTGGCCCACCGGCAGGTGATCCACCTATAACAACTTCATGACATTAAATGACGAATGTGATTTCTGCAACATTAGCAGTAGCGCTTTTGCAAAAATAACGACGTTTCCCAAACTCACATCAGTCCTTCTGTGTTCCGCCGGTTGGCAAACTCAAATAAACAAAGCAATGTTTATGCCGTTCAAGGAAATTAACATAAGAGAAACATGCTTAGAGTTGACATTAAACCATGATAAAGAAAATGTTTAAACCTCAAAAATATTGGAAATGGAAACCACGTCTCCATAAGTTTCAGAAGCGATGTCAACAAAGTCTCAAACTGACCTCAGGTTTGTCAAGTCTGTATTATTGAATATTATATTATCCTTCAATATGATTGAAGATCTCAATATGAAGTCAAACATTTCCAGTCAAGTTTTCCTACATCTACAATCTACATTCATTTACACCTCCACACATTTCATGGATTTCAACAATCGGCCCATTTGTTTCTTCTAAGCAATTTTCGGAGAAACATCTAAGCTAACACTCAAATGAGACACAGCTGAACTCCATCAATTCTCCTGAGCTCTGAAAGAGCCACATCTGAGCAATAACACGTTCCTCCGATTGCTCCAGACATGTTAACGTGTGTTTGGTCTGAGAGCGAGAGAGCTCATTTCTTCCTGTCTGTTTTATCTTGATCTGTGGTGCATTGGCCCGGTCTGTGACGTGCCTCTTGGCATGCGCCGTGATTAGTTTCTAAGACTCTTTTTAAAGGCTGCAATGTTTTCCCTGTTAAATAGCGCTGGTGTACAAATAATCCAGCCTGAGACATGTCCCATCTGCACTTACAGTCCTCCTTTTATTTGGCAAAGAGGGGTGCCAATAAATCAGCACAGGCCTGTTGTGAAGTAGTGGGAAACTGTGACCTTAAGTGGATGTACAAATAATGGTCTGTTAACGAAAGCCATTCAGTGAGCTGAGAAATATACAGGACTGGTTCTGTTCTTAAATCCGGTGCGCTGCCTTGCTGTCTACACCCCACACAGATCGCTGCCTACTTAGGCAGATTTTGTTTCTTATAAAAAGGTTTCAGGTTTCAAGTGATATTGTGTAATTCCAACACAATCTCGCAGCAAAAACGTAACTATTTTACAGTGTGGCGAATTCGTACGATTATATTCATACATGGTACAATTTGCTTTCGCGCCAGTGATGTTAGGTTTAGGGGCGGGGTTAGGGGTGGGGCTTCAGTAGTGCTTTTTTCCTAGTAATCGTACGTTTTGTACGATTCACAATGTACGAATTCATATGAATCATACACCTTGTAAAACAGTTACGAATTCCTGTGAGATCAGTCTGGGAATTCGAGTTGTAAAACGAAACTATCTTTAAGTAATCTTACTTTATTTGCTTGTAAATCGATAACCGCTTTTCCAACTGCTTGTGCACATGGCACTTTACAATAAGGTTATATTTGTCGACATTAGTAAATGCATTAGCTGACGTGAACTAACAATATGGTTTTTCAGCTTGTAATAATGTTTGCTAATGTTAGTTAATGTCAATACAATTGCTCATGATAGCTCATGGTCTATAAAAATGTATTAGTAAATGGGCAATTCCAGCGTTGTGGATGTGACATTTTCAGTCAAAACTTGAAATATAATTTAGTACCAATATAGTGAACCATCTGTTTATACTTAACTAAACCCCTGATGATGAGTCCAGACATCAGAAAAATATCAGTCTATATTGACATCTGACCTATCAGTATGGTAAAAACCAATTTGGTAAAGAGTTCAAGACTTTTTCATCTTAACATCTTGACATTTGCATGGAATTGCCCAAAGGCTAAAATGAACATGAACGAAGAAAAATTAGTGCTGTAGATGTACCGTTCATTGTTAGTTCATGTTACCTAATGCATTAAATTATTGTTAACACATACAACCTTATTGCAAAGTGTTACCAAATATGATCATTATCTTATCGGTTTCAGCACTACATACTAAACAACTATTCACATAGGTGAATTGTTTCTTAAATTTAAATTGAAACGTGAACCAAAATCTGAAAGATGGCGTTCTACACATGGGGGTATACTAGGACTTGTTTCTCTGTTCCCAGACCGTTGAGACGTTTCAGCCATTGCTGTGCAAACAGATAATACATTCTGCTAAGATTTCCAGTTGTTTTGTATTTCTAGATTCAGAAAGATTTACAGGCAGCCTTGCACATCTGTATTAGTACGAAATATGGCTAGAGAAGAGAACCACGATTCTTTCCAGCAAACATACACACATTTGGCTGTGCGTCCGTGTCTTCCTGTTTCACTTATATAATCCTGTCATTCTTTCAGTGAAACACAGATATTTATGCTGAAATGAATGTAACTTAAGTCCTTTTATATCGTTTTAGGCCATATTCACACTTTATTTCATTTTTTAAATGCCAGCGTCTTTTTCTGCAGCTCAGAGCATCTTTTGAGGTTGAAAAAACTTTTCTGAAAAAAAAACGCCCTACGTCAAGCACCTTTTCACAGTACTTTTCACAGCTAACCACCTACAGAGACCTGTCGTTTCCATAACAACATGCGAGGAACGTGATTGGTCGAGAAGGCTCAAGCTCGAAAAAATAAAAATGCCGCCAAAACTTCCGTTGGAGCATAGTTTTGTATAAATGGAAGTTTAATTTTCACTTTCAATAACTTCTGATTGCATTGCTAGCGAGAAATTAGTATTGTAGTTTTTAAGTATGTGATTGGTTATAGCAAAGACGCTCTCTGTTTATAATTCAAATAGACTTCGGTTACGCTGCCAATGAAGCCTGTGCACAAATGCTATCTTTGAACATTGCCGGCTGCTATTTGTAACCACAACGCTGCAAGCGTTTTTTTTTTATTAAAAAAGCACCATTGTCAACTTTTTCTTGTCAAAAAAGAAGTCAAGTGTGAACACGGCCTTAGAATTGAAATGTTATGGCATACGGTCCTGCAAGTAGAGTGCTTTCCATGCTACATGCTACATTTATATATCGATTAATGATATTTTCAGTATACATTATTTTCTCATACAGTATAATTATAAAGTGTGTTCATACCTCATGAATGTGTTTCTAACATAAGGTTATCCATGAACCATCTGAGGTTTCTGGCAGCTCTTGAATGTTTGTTATTTCTCGCGTCTGATGAAGAAGTCATTGGAATTATTGCAAGTATCTGTTTGTGCGTAGAGCCTCGATGATCGGCAGTAGCGCGTACTGTATGTTTTCACTACAAACAACAACTCGTTGGTAGGAAATCAAAAAGCAGATGTCTTGCTCTGAAGTGTATGTAAATCATGAAGTGCGCATAAATAGAAAACGACAGTTTAATGTTTAAAACATCGAGAGAAAAGTATTTAATCACGTATCAAACGGAACTTGCGTGCGCTCTGACGGCACGTTACCATATTTTATTTATGATATCAGTTCCTCATAATTATACGTGCTGGAAAAGCTGTAATGCAGGAAAGATGTTCAGGTCCATGTAAACGGCTCTATAAGCTTCTCGGTCGACCGCTGTAACAGTGAGCCAGCTTTCATCAGATTCTGTGTATTCTCAAAACCGCCTCCTCTTTAAACGGAGCCGTCTTTCTAAATTCTTGACACATGTATTGGGTTGTGCCAGCAACCGGTAATTTTCCCCTCAAAACCCACAAGTAGAACTTCTCGGAGGTTTCAACCGCGTCGACTATCTTCTTGTGTCAGTGTTATCTTCCATTCAGCGTTTGTTCTCTGTGGTATTTTTTGCTTTATCTGTAGTCAAGGCTTTCATGGAGAATTAATCATGTCTTCTCTTTACATTTAGGGCCAGAGTTTTGCGCTTTTTTGGCGTAAAAAACTACTGTCGTTATTTATTTTCTCTTTCCTCACTTTCAAAAAGATTTTTCATTTTTAATGACACAACACTTCCTGTCATTTACAAGTTTGAATGGTTTTCCGTGTTTTTCCTGTTATCTGCTAGGGGGCGCTCTTACGCATGTTACGAAATACTCTACGTTATGATGATCATTCTGAATCCGATATGGACAAAGTCTTTGACCAAAACACAATTGCTTAGCTTTTGTTTGAATTATTGTTGTTTGTGTTCTTTCTTTTGATATATGAAATGTTTGCATATTCGTAAAACAAAATATGCCTGTTGGCATGAAAGTTTTGTGTTTATTACCAGAAATACTGGCTGCCATTTTTTTTCTTAAAGGTGCAGTGAACTAGCACCACAATTTTAACCAGAGCTTTTGTTGTATAAGAGGGAATCGTATTCAAGAGAACATCCTGTAAGTGTCAGACCTGAAAACGCCCTTGTTACTGAAATAACAAAAGTTATTGACACGAGGCTCAGCGAACGGCAGGTCCTGGAATGCACCTATCTATAGATAGGTTGAACACCGCCTCCACAGAAGAATATCAACGCCTACTTCTCGAGCCCTGCCCACTGGTTCGCGCATGACAGTACTGAACACAAGCTGCACGGAACCAGATAGAGCGAGTGGAAGCATCATGCCGTTAAAGATCGCAAAATATTGTGCAGTGCCTGGTTGTGGAAGAACACAATCACTGCATAACCTTCCTTCGGATTCCGACAGTAGGAATGCGTGGTTGAAGTTCATTTTTAAAGACGTTCCAGCTCACGTGGGTAAAACATTGAGCGTTTGTTCGCTTCATTTCAACGCGGATTCCTTGAACAAGTCTTTGCGGAGAGACTAAAATTAAAAAGCAGTGCTGTGCCGTCAATATTGGATCCGATAGGAATGGCGCAGCAATCTTATGTGAGTAAAACATATTTGTACTATGCGTCACTATTGCTTTGTTAGAGATCGCTTGATATGCCCTGATAGTATTACCTGGGGACCTCTAGTCATTTGTAATAATTGTAATCGGCATCTCTGTGATTTGGCGGGCTCATATATCATTTTTCAAGGTTTTATCCACCGTTTGCGAATAATGGAGGCTGTTTTGAAGTGTTTTGATATTATTTCTGGTGCTGGGTCATTTTGGCCGGGAGTCTACCGTTTGTTTATTTATCATGAAAACTATAACATTTGAGACCCGTGATCGCGGTGATCTTCTGTCCGGTTCGCGGGTCTTAAATGCTGACATGTACGGTCATATATCACTAAACACCATACAACTATAGGCTATACAAACTATACGCAAAACCTTGCCATCACATCCGGGAAATAAGTCCGTAAATTTGAGTAAAATCACGTTCACAGAAGGCTCCAACTATGTCAACTACGCAAGCTGCTATCCAATCATAGCAGTGGGTGTTCACTTCCAAGTCTTCTTTGCGGCCCGCCCTTAATAACCGAGCGTTTCTCCAGCCGGCCTCAAAACCAGGGTAGAAAATAGCCTATTTCTTATTGATTTTGATGTTTTTGAATGTAAAAACCACGCGAACGTCATAAGTAGACATCAGACAATAGTATAAAACCATAAAACGGCCAGTTCACTGCACCTTTAAATGCTGTCGGAGAAAGAGTTAAATCCAACCAACGGTTCGGTTTGTCCTTATTTTTTCCAACCATGGGTGGAGGTGGACCGTAGTGAAGTAGTTTTTAGTGTCTGTACTTTATCAGAGTGTTTTTACTTTGGAAAAAAATAACCTACTAAAGCATAAAACAGTTTTTTTTACCTCAGTTGGTAGAGTGTTCCGCTTGCACTTTCTTACTTACACTCAAAATGTCTTACTTAATGTTACTTGTTACTTAAAACCGCTTTTCCAACTGCTTTTGCACATGGCATTTTACAATAAGGTTATCTTTGTTGACATTATTAAATGCATTAGCTAACATGAACTAACAATGAACAATATAGTTTTTCAGCTTGTAATAATGTCTGCTGATGTTAGTTAATGTCAATACAATTGCTCATGATAGCTCATGGTGTATAAAAATGTATTAGTAAATGGGCAATTCCAGCCAATTTTCAGTCAAAACTTGAAATATAATTTAATACCAATATATTGAACCATCTGTTTATATTTGACTAAACCCCTGGTGATGAGTCCAGACATCAGAAAAATATCAGTCTATGTACGAGTTTTCTATTTAAAAATGGAGAAAAACTCAAGCGATATGGATGTGACAAGTAACGTTGCGTGTTTTTTAGTAATTAACCTTACTAAAGCATAAAACATAGTTTTTACCTCAGTTGGTAGAGAATTGCGCTTGCACTTTCTTACTTATACTAACATTTTCTTACTCAGAAATGTTACTTATAATAATAATAAAAAGAAGAAGAAGAAGAAAGTACTTCAAAGTATTAAAGGTAAAAAAACTAAGACTGTCAAACGATTAATTACGATCAATCGCATCCAGATTAAAAGTTTGTATTTACATAAAATGTGTCTGTGTACTGTGCATATTAATTGTGTATTCATAAAAATAAAAACACACACAAACATGCATACATTTAAGAAAATATAAAAGTTAATAATCATTTAAATTATTGGTAAATTTACAAAATACATTTAGATATTTCCTAAATATACATGTATATGTGTTTATAAATACAAAATAAATATGCACAGTACATACAGTAGGCATATATTATGTAAACGCGAACGTTTATTCTGAATGCGATTAATCACGATTAATCGTTTGGCAGCCCTTAAAAAACCTACTCTGATAAAGTGTAAAAACAGTCAAATTAAGTGTAAAACACTCCGATAAAGCACAGACATTAAAAATGTTCTTGAGTATACCTGTCCACCTCTGACCATGGCTTAAAACAACCCAACATTTTTTGTGTATGATGCCTCAGAGTGACCTTTGTTTAGTTTCTTTTAACTTGACCGATTTTTCCATATTCAAACCTTATTTAAAACCGCTTTTCCTATAATATTCCATAGAAAAATCCTTTTAAAATCTCATAACATTGTAGGAGATTGTTTGTTTGCTTGTTTCCTATTATGTGATATTTTTTTAAGTTCTGTGGTTCTTTAGAAAGCAAACTATGTCCTTGCACATCACCCAGGAAGGCCTCACTTTTCTTCTGTTAGCGGATAATACCTAAACCCAATGCACAAATCTGAAAAAAATAAACCTTTAATGTAACATCAAGCTTGATTTAAAAAGGGATACAATGGCTCTTAATTAGAAGACTGAACTTAATTTGCTGTGAATAACCTTTGAAATCATTCACGTGTGTTTCCCTGTGTGGGAAGGAGAGTGTGTGAGAATGAAACCGTGTGCACGGAGAGTGTCTTTGAGAGCAGGCAGATGTTGTCAGGCAGTAACTTCCCCCTTGACCAGATGCAGTTTGAGTTCCAAAGCCAACAGCATTACTAACAAAAGAGGACTTACTGGCCCTTATATCAGCCCTTGAGCCGTAGCCAAAGACCATCCACCAATGACTGTCTACACCTTATTATCCCCATCAAAACTCGGCTGCGGTTGCCATTGACCGTCGCTAAGGTGCAGAAACAAGTGAAGGCCTCATAACTGAGGCAAAGCCTCAAGTCGTTGAAACAGCCTGTGTCCAGAAAAACAATTGCAGCGCCGCTCCACTGTTGTTCTTGGGGCTTGACCCAAAGTTGTCAAAGGACCATGGACCTCTGGGATGGCAGTCTAATGTTAGATTACATTTTTCTTTTCAGAAGCAAATGTGAGCACGTGATCTTTATTTTTGGGGTTGCTAGGGTGTTCTGTGTGGTTACTAGGGTGTTGATAGGTGGGCACACCTACCAGTCTCTATGATATTCTGATCTCTAGATACTAGACTTGTGGGTTTCGTTCATTGTCCATAGCACAAATGTATTCAAAAACATGCATACTTGAAGTTCGTTTTAGTTAGTGTACTTAAGTAATATTTTTATATTTTTAAGCATGTATTATAATATCAATGCGGCTTGGAATCAAATTCGATATTTTTTGTTGTTTATTAAAGTATACTTTTAAGAATACTTGAAGTGTTTTTAAGTGTACAAAAAGTAAGTTTATTTTACTTAGGTAGTTTTTAGGTATAGTTTTAAGTATACATCATGTAGAAAGTAGACCTATACTAATATCAATGTACTAGTAGTATACTAGTTTAAGACCGCTTGGAATTACCCACTTTAAGAATTTTTTTAAAGTATACTATTTTCTTTAAATGTACAAAAATAAGTAAGTTCATTTTATCAGGAAACTTAAGTTATGTTTTAGTTTGAAGTATACCTTATGTAGTAACTATACGAATATTAATTTACTAGTAGTATACTTTTCAATACAACTGGGACTAAAATAGCCACTTTTTAGCTTATAAAAGCGTACTTAAAAAAGGTATACTTGAAGTGTAACCGTAGTAGAATCTTAGCACACTAGTTTACAACAAAAAACATTTTTTGTTTGTACTGCAGCGATACTACAAGTGAACGTACGGGTATACTGATAGTTAGTCCAATACTTTACGCGATGAAATTACACTTTGAAGTAGGCTACACATCATACTTCAGCTTACTATTTAGGCCTATATATTATTTTTGCACATTAATGATACTACTCTTTTAGGGTAATAAATAAACTCGATAAAAGTGTAAACACACCTACAAGCCAAGTATAGAATAATACATTTTACAAGTGTTTTGATCGAACGATTAAATACTGAGTGTAATAGAAAAACCGAACGTATAGTTTGTTATTTCTCGTTTAAAATAAGTATGCTAACAGCACACTTAAAAATCTTCCGAGCATGTGATGTATCTGCTGTTATCTCGAGAGACCTTTTGATGGTCAATATTCAGGTTTTAGAACAACGTATAAACTGTAGTCACCTGTCTGTACTTTGTCTATGGATTTAAGACTGTTGCTATTGTCACTTTACTAACCAGCTGCAAAAGACCCTTGCAAATCTCTCTCTCCCTTAAAATTCTCCTGCTTCGCTCATCTTAGAAGAAAAATAACAGGCCCTTGCAGAGCAACTCTAAATGACATGAGGATATCACATCATTTGGGAAATGTAGCCCAATTTTCTGTTATATTCAATAAATGGCAACAAAGCCACGGACATGCGCCAGTTGAGGTCATATCATAGCTCGCTGCTGCCGTTAAGCTGTTCTTGGCTGGAGTTTGCACGGGATTGAGCTTTTGGCACACAGAAACGTAAAACACAATGGGTGAGAAGCTAATGGATTTGGCCCATGGGATGAGGCCAGCAGGGGACTAAAGGTGACCCTCCCAACCCTGCTGAATGTGATTCTGGGTGACATGTGATAATTGGAGATATTATGTTCGCTTTCTAAAAGAGTCGCAGTGGCCAACATGACAAAGTAACAAACAGCTGAGAGCTCGCTCCCACAGAAAATAACCAGAGCGCAACATTTGTTTCTCATTGCGTTGTTTCAGCGAAGTGAATACAAGTGAAGTTCAAGAGTGAGCTTCGGTCAGACCATCGCTTTGAATTAGAGTTCTGGTTTAGATGGTCAGGCCCAGATGAATGTATAGAACGGGTGAAAAATCACATCGAAGGTGGGATCTGGAATATGTCTAGGGACCGGAATATTTTGGAGGTGTGCCAGCTAGCGCCACCATAAATGGCCAAGCAGAGCACCAAACGTCAAATTTGGCACAGTTCGTCAAATTAATAATTTCTAATACAACTATTGAAAATAATTAGCTATACTTAAATTCATCAGGTGATGGTTTAGTGCCGTGATTATATTAAGCATAAATCTTTTCTCGATGGTTGTAACCATCTGTGTTAAGAATTAAGATTGGCTTGCATTAATTACGGCTGATTATCCTCTCACCTCTGTCATTAGCTCAGCGTTGAGGTCCTGACACAAGGAATGGCCGCGTGTGTTGGCCATTCATTGTTATAACTGAGGAGCTTTTCAACACGGTGTGCTTTGGAGATCGGCCAAACGTTGCGATTTCATCCACCTTGTTCACGAACTGTGAAGCGTAGAAAATTTGTTTACATTAAAATCCTCTTCCAGTTCCATTTAGATTCAGTAATGAGTCAATGATGGATTGTGTTCAGATATCAAATCATTACAGGCAGTCCAAAAATGGATATTAATGAGTTTACAAGAACTTATAATAATAATAATAATATGGTAATCAACTTTATTTTATATAGCGCCTTTAAATGTTACTTCCCAAAGCGCTTTACATGAAAGAAACCAGATTCTTAGCAACATGAGGTTTAATACACTAGTAGTTACTAGTCACACACAATTTGTGCTTTGGACATACCTTTCAATTCGATTTCAAACTTGTAATATGAAAATAAACTAACAAAAATCCTAAAGAAAGAAACATCCACACCAAAAGTCATGCATACAAACATCTCTTATGAAACAATAATATAATGCAATATATGAAATAATACATTTTTATATATTGCAGCTAAGTGCTTCCAGTATATGAAAAGCTGCAATTCCTAAAGTATTTCTCAACATACTTTAATATTGTAATTTTAACAATAGATTATTGTATATATTTTCAAATGCTGACAAATAATCCGTGCCATGTGTCCTATGGTGTGAAACAGCAAAAATGTTGAAAAACAAATATATTAATATATAATTTTCTAATAATCTAATAATAATAATAATAATATATATATATATATATATATATATATATATATCGGATTACCTTGCAATCATTTTGAAATGTAATAATATATTATTTTATAGTAATATTTATAATATTGAAAAGCATAAGAGAGATTTATCGTTATTGTTAGTTTTTTTAGTTTGAATTAAATAAATGATTTGTCGAATTTTGTTGTATGTTCATTTTATTAAATAAACAATTTGAATTTGAATGGGTCCTGTAGTTCAGTCGCATTTAAACAAACCGTATGGTACATTGACATCTAGAGGCTGAGCTTGGTATCGCAGTCTAAATTCAAAATATTGGAGAGACAAGTTTAGCCAAGTAAGGGTTCTTCTCGGTTTCTTTTGATTGTTATCAGAAATAATCTACAGGCACTCTATTGTTTGTGAATGTGTATTGGAAGTTCAGTTGGGGTCACAAAAGTGCGCATGCTCAGTAACATTTGTTTATGTTGTTAATATGAAGCCGTCTATATGGACAAAAGTATTTGGACGCCACCTTCCAAAAAACATGTTAGTTCCAATTCAAATGAAAACAAATGTTATTGCTATACCATAAAATAATAAAGAATTTTGTATATACTGTACATAGACATATATATATACAGTATATACATAAAATAGGGAAATATATAAAATACAAATTAAATATATATAAAATGGATATAAAAGATAACGTGCCTGTCACGGTCCTGCATTCTTGGTTCTGTATTTCTAGTCATGTGGCAGGATCGGGACTGAGCCCTTAGGTTCTATTTGCGAAAGCCATGAGATGTTTATGTTTTTGACATTTTGTCCCACCCCAACCCAGTAATTGTATTGTCTGTATTGCCCTTGGTTATGTTGTCTATGTGTATTTGGTTCCTGTCTTTGTCCCAGTCTGTCATATCTTCTTTGTCAACCCCTTGGTGAAGACCTGGGGGTGTTCATTAAGGGGGTGGCTCTGTCACGGTCCTGCATTCTTGGTTCTGTATTTCTAGTCATGTGGCAGGATCGGGACTGAGCCCTTAGGTTCTATGTGAGAAAGCCATGAGATGTTTATGTTTTTGACATCTCATGTGTTTTCTCGTGTCTTGTCATTGGCCCCGCCCCTCTCGTTTCTTGTATTGCTTTCCTCCCATGTCTAATGTTCCCCACCTGCCCTCGTTAATTATCCTTCATTTGTCTTTCCTTTAAATGCCCTCGTGTTTCTTTGTCCTGTGCTCGGTCATTGTTTCCAGTTGCCTTGTGTTCAGTGTGCCACCCGTGTGTTCTGCCGTTTGTGCCTCAGTGCCAGTTTTGCTGTTCCGTGTCTAGTCCAGTAAGTGTTGAGTTTAGTTCATGTCTAGTGTTTAGTTAGTTTTTGCTCTGTGCTTGTGTTTATCCTTGTTCCTGTTTTTACCCCATTGTGAGTCTTTGTTTTGTGTTTATTGTTTAAATAAAGTCTTTTTGTTTAACCCCTTAATTCCCTGCTGCCTGCAATTGAGTTCTCCTCACGCTTTCTTGACAGTGCCCACATCCATCTGTGCCAAACCGTCATTTTTGTGACTGTCCTTCAGGCTTTGAAAAATATCGTTCATAATGAATTTTCCGAGCGGCGAGTTTTCGGTTCATTTTCCTCAGCAAGCGATTCGCGCCAGGGCCACATACATCTCCTCTCGTTTACATTTTTTCGCTCCCTTCCAAAATTACAAGAGGATTAATTAGGCACATGGGAATTAGTATCGCTGAACTCTTTCACAGCGGGCGGAGGAAGAGCCAAGCACTGAGCAAACGTTTGGATCTGCGGGATTAATGATCGCTGATGTGTTTCCGCTTGATTTAGGAAAATTAGGCTCTCTGGTTGTGGGAGTGCAGCTTTCTTCACAGACACAGGGATTTGTTTGAAAAAGCTGTCCACTAAATGACTTGTATTCGTGTATGTGAAGGCATTTAGCGGCAAATATTGTTACATTTTTGCCTTTCGCTGATGCTTAATGGCCTCCTTTTCCTCGCATGACCCTCTTCCAGCAGGAAAGTCGGACTCGGAGCCAAATGAACTTCGCTCTGGGTGAAATTGATATTGACACTGTGCACGGGTCACTCGCTCTATTCAAAGCAATGCAAGGTAATCCGATGACAATAACAGCTGGTTCTGGGCTGTCCCTCTTACTTAACCTGTATCATCACGTTCAAGAATCAGTGGATCATTGACTAAGAAAATACATATTTGAGGAATTTCCATAAACAGATGGAGACAGTGAAGCACCAGCTGTTGGTACAGTTGAAAAGTCTCAATACGATTTAATACTTCTATGGCTGTTCTGTTGGCGATTTTAGGTTTCCACCAGGCATGACTTTCTTGGTAAACCAGCTACACCAAATAAACCAAAATTACGTAAAGGGGCAGGCAGTTCATGCAAAAATGGAAAATTCTGTTATTTATTCACCCTCAAGTTGTTTAAATCCTGTGTGTGAGGCTTTGTTCTGTGGAACACAAAAGAAGATATTTTGAGAAATGTCTCTGTGGTTTTTGTTTCCATAAAGTGGAAGTCAATGGGGTTCAACATTCTTCAAAATCTCTTCTTTTGCTTAAGACTCATCTGCGTCTCAGATATTTTCTCTCGCGAATGTCTCCATTAGAGTTTCATAAGAGATCTCAGATGTGTCAAGTCTGCAATCAAAAGTCAATATTATTCAAGATCTCAAAATGAACTCAAGCATTTCTCATCAGTTTACCCAAATCCACATTATTTTACCTCAACAATTTCACTGCATTGTGGGGAAACGTGTACTAGATTTTTCTATTTTTTCTAGCCTTTCAGTTAATGAACGAACTGAACTGTAGGTGGTCCGTGGGACTACATAGACACAGTACTCAACCTTAAATCTAAGCAATTCATTGGTAGGAATGATGTTCCATAATCAGCAAAGGATGTTGACCCTGAACATTTCCTCTTGACAGATTTACACCAGCAGGAAATGTTCTGGGTCATTCTATGACGCTTGTGTCAGACTGTGTGTGTTCTGAATGTTGTTACCTTGTACTGTTACAGTACCTTGAGACCTGTGGAGATGCATTTGGGAGGAACATTACGGGTTTGAAAGCTGTTTGGCTTTTCCAAAAATGGCTATGAACTGTAAACGTGTTTTTCCACAGCTTTCTCACAAACTGTCCTTTTGTGTTGGCACCAGCAGGGCGGCGCAAGACACCCCAGTGCAGTCATTTTATATGACAGACTTATTACACGCTGTCTTCTTTTTCCTAAACGTGACTATGTGGCTGTAACTGAAATCCCAGAGTGAATGTCAAAGAGAAAAATAAATGAGTTCCTTTATGTTTCGTTTTTTCCCCATCATACTGATCTTGTCCGTGATAAAGAGTTATTAGTTTGGAAACGGCTCTAGCTTTATTTAACCTTGAGTAGGCTAGGAAGAGGTCTTTAAATCAAAACAGACCTCCCAGTCTGAATTGTTCGATGAGCGTTCTTGGAGCGGTCTCCATATTCCGACAGACCAAGAGGCGGGGAGGTTTTCTCATTTTTAGCATTTCATTACGGCGGGAGTCGAGTTTTTTGTGGATCCGGTTTCAGTCGACGCTGCGATTGGTTTATGTCTGTTCTCACATTTTGATGATCGCAGATCTCTGCGTTTTTTCGGCCTCGCTGACTTTTATAGGACAGTTAGCACCTGCTAATGGATGCTTACGCTCCAGGAAATTCACATCATATTGGAATTCTTTCCTTCGCAGAGTACGTCACAGCTGTCTCCAATTCACAGCGTTCGGAGCCAAATAGGTCAGAAGAATTCATCTAATCTGTAAATCTCGATTTAACAGACCTCAAATCCCAGAGCTGTCATGGATCACGCTTATTAGCTTCATGGTGAAACTCAGTCATTTTGGAGAAGACGTAAATTGCACCATTAGGACGTCTTACTATACACGGATCCTAATGAGAATTCCTGATTTTGTCAGGGGATTCACGAAAGCGTGGAATGAAAGAACAACCCAAAACATTTAGGTTTACGTTCTGCATTTTTCTGCCATTTTTAATTCAGTTGTTGCCCATCAACACACTCCAGGCAGATACAATTTTAAAGCTATATGCAACACACATGGTTTAGTGCCAATTCAAAGTCTAAAGCTGTTTACATGATACACACTACACATTAAAACTTCGGTGAATGTTCTGTGCCTCAAAGCAATAATTTTTTTCTATCACAGATGTACAGATTTTTTACTTTGAATCCTTTAGAACAACTTCTAGCAACTGCAAAGCAACTTTCTAACAATTTGAAAACCTTTGCAATTACATAGCAACACTTTGGAAACCACCAAGAGCTCCATACCCTCATAGCCATGCCTTAGCAACCAGCCAGAAAACCCTAGTAACCATTTAGATCAACCTAGGAACTGCACAGCAGCAGTCTAACAATCAGAACACATTTTACATTACATAGAAACACCTTGACAACCACCCTGAGCACCTTAACAACCACCCAGAGCACTATTGCAACCGCATAGTGATGCCCTGGCAACCCCCAGAATAGCCAAGTAACCATGTAGAACAACTTAGCAACTGCATGGTAACATGCAAAAATCAAAACATGTTTGCAGTTACACAGCAACACCTTGAAAACCAGCCAGATAGTGTGCAATCCATACCATGGCAACCATCCACAACACCCTACTAATAATTTAGAACAACCTAGCAACTGCATCGCTGCATTCCAACAATCAGAATGCCTTTTACAATTACAGAACAACACGTTGATAACCACCCAGAGCACCAATTAGAACACTGTTGTGACCACACAGTCATGCAACCACCCATAACAGCCTAGTAACCATTTAGAACAATGTAGCATCTGCATAACAGCAAACTAACTATCAGAAAACCTTTGCAGTTATATAGCAACACCTTGGCAACCACCCAGACTACCATCGCAACCACATAGCCATGCCCTGGCAACCACCCATGACACCCTAGTAACCATTTAGAAGAACCTAGCAACTACATGGTAACATGCAAACAATCATATTACATTTACAGTTACATAGCAACACCTTGGCAACCACCCAGAGCTCTGCTGCACCAACATAGTCATGCCCTGGCACCACCAGAAAGTCTATTTCTGTTGCGTCTTTTGTGGTTGGCTCCACATAGCAGAATTCGCTGTGTGCGCAGGCCTACTTTAAAATTTATTTAATAGGCCAAGAGATTACCCAGCTCTCCAATAATGTCACACATTAAGTATGGTATGGTTTTGATGCACTATGGAGTGAAACGTAATGCAGGCCTAGTGTCATATTAATCAGCCAGTTAATATTAAGAGCAAGATGATGTTAATTCACTTTACAGTACAGGTGCTGGTGGTAGCTGGGTGCTGACAACGCAATGAATCAATGTGCCAGTTCTCACATGAAGAGTTCTGTGGTTTTGCTCTAAAAACATGAGACGCCCTTCACAATACCCAAACTATGTCTCTATTGTCTGGTCTGAAGATATTGGCTGCAAATGAAGATGGCTATTCTCACTTGCATGAAGTGTCAATAAATAGCACCTATGTTATTCTTTATTATGTCTTTAGAGATCATTGCCAGTGTTAGCTTGTCTTCACATCTGTGGAAGTGCTTCTGGACCAGTGTTTACATCTTTTGAAGTAGCTTATACAAACATTTGAAAATATATTGAATATTTACATTTTTATTGCAAATTTTGTTTTCTTTGTTTTCTTTTAAAGCATACACAAAGCTCAAAAAAGGAAACTTAACCTTTGAACAGTAAACTATCGAAAACAAGGAGTGTATCAAAACACTTATCTACATACTGGGTATAAGATTGAATTATATGACAATATTACTAACAAAAATTAAAAATGCCTTGAAATTCAACAACTTTCAATAATTGTTTTATTATGCATTATATAATTGACAACATTCAAGGTTTAATGGAACCTTCTGTATGGAAAGTATTAAAACTGAATAGATCTGTCACTGAAAAATAAAACTAAATTAAAATGAAGAAAAAAATATAGTTAAAATTATAAAAAATATATAAAATTAAATTAAATAAAATTATTTAGAAAGCTAAAAAACAGTAAAAGCAAAAAGCTCAACCAATAGCATAAACAATTGCATATTGAATATTTTTTGTATCATTCAATTTTGTGCCACACTGTTATACCCCTAAAACATGTCAATATATAGTCTTTAGTATATTTTTTATCAAATAAATGTATGTTGTTTTACGGATGTTTTGATAAAAAAAAACGGAAGGTGAATCTTTTGCGTTCTACGGTGTTGTACAGAGTTGTTAGAGATGCAGTTTGTGTAGGTAATAGACAGCAAGACAGCTTACTAGAGTCCTGGAAGTTTTTTTTATCTCAGTCTCTGCTTCTTTCTCCATCTACGTCTGTATTTTTTCTGTGTGTTTCTGGAGCTCAAAACAACACTGACCACGTATACATGGGCGTCAGTAATTCCTGGAATCACTATAACAAACACATCCAAAGGTGAATTATTTTACACTTCTATGACCACTTTGATCTCCACATCACTAACAGAATGCAATTGTGTGTCTGTTTAAAAAAAAAAGAAATTTTAAGACGGTGCCTTGTTTGAGTGATCACTCCCACAGAGGAAGAAATGAATGACACTGGGTCATTAAGTTGGTTTTCTTGAAAACGTTTCTAGTTTTGTTCTCACTTTCGTACCTTGTTTAGTTCAACCAAAAATGATCATTTTGTGACATACTCCCCCTGACTCAAGTCATCTGTATTTACTTTTTTATCAACACAAACGACGATGCTTTATGTTTTTTCTTTTTCATTCAGTTAGGGAAGACAGTGACCACATTTTCACTTTTTCTCTGTGCTTCATAGAAAATGTATTTTGGCTGAAGGATCGACATCATTACGTCAATAAAACCAACTGAATTGACAGGTTTTCTCTTCACCTGATCTCTGGACTGCATGACGCTTGTTTGGAGCTTGACAGCCAAACGATTTCATACATGGAAGACGGCTTGAACATTCTCCAAAACATCTTTACTGTGTTTATTGGAAAACCACAAAAACACAAAACAACACGCACACAAAACCACTTACAGATCTTGTTTCTCTTACAATATGTAATACCATAACAGTAAAGAACTGGTAGAAAAACAATGCGCTGGAGCCTCAGGAGAGTCATTAGAGGTCAACTGAGATACTACCACGTTTAGGTGCCCAAAAAAGAAGCAATCTTTTGTGTTTTGAACGACATGACGATGAACAAATAATGACAGAATTATAATTCATTAAATGTCCTATTCCTCTTATTTCTGCACTCATGTAGTTTGCGTAGAGCAGCCAGGTCACGCAGATGTTAGTGTTGTTTAGCCGAGTCCCCGGACGCCACCGTTTTCCGTCCAGAGTTTGACGAGAATCTCATGGACCTGTTGATCTCTCCACCACCCACCCACATCTGGAGCCGGGAGAGATATGATTGATGGCAGTTCCGCTGGTGGTCTGTGGGAGACTCGGAGGAGGCCACATCCCGCCGGAGAATGTGTAGCCGATGGGATGCTTATCACCTTCTCACACCCACTCACTGTCCGACCGGTCCAGCCACTGTGTGTTTGATTGTGTGTGTTTGTGCGACTGAGGCTGTAAGAACGCTCGGTCAGAGTTGCTTTGGAAACGCGCGGCCCATGGAACATACTTGTGAACGCTCTTGAGTTGTTGTGGCGGCAATAAACCTCAGTGCCATTGAACCGGATGTGTCATATTTGATGTACTTCACACTTTACATTTTTACCAAAATTGATTAGGAGAAATTGCGACAAATAAAAATGTATTATCGTTATCTAATATTGTTATGTATCTAATATTTAAATAAAAGTTTAAATATTATTCAAAAAAACTTAAACCAAACAAAAATGAGAAATTTTGCCTTAGAAAAAACTGATGGGGGCACTAAAATAACTGTAGTGTAAATAAATAAAAACTAAAATAAAAATAAATAAAAGGAAATTCCTATAAACTAAACTTAAACAAACACGAAAAATAAAAATTAAAGCCTATTTAAAATATTACTTAAACTATTAAATAAACTATCATAAAAAAATAATAGAAATATATTAGAATAGGTTAAATAATTGAAAATGCTACAATATAAACTATAATTTTAAAAACTACAAGAACTCTGTAAATAACAAATACACAGTACGAAGTTATGAAATTTATTTAGGCAATAATAACATTTTGGGTAAATCGAGTTGATTTTGCCATTTTTTTAAATATTGACTTTCGATTTCACATTTCACACAGATTCCAACTGCATGTACTATGTTGAGATCAAGGTTATTTTAGTTTACTCAAATTAAAACTTCAAAAGCGTTTTGTTTATTGAAATCAACTAAAATATTGGCCTAAAAATGTTGAAATAATATTGAAATAAGTTTCAAGCATTAAAATTATAATAATAAACAAAACTAAAACTAATTAATCTTATATACTGTAGCAACATAAAAAATTGACAAATAAATAATAAAATGACAAAAGCATATGACAAAGTTGCTAAATGTTTAACTAAAATTAACATAAGAACTAAAAGTCTAAAAATAAAGCTAATTTAAAATATGAATAAAAACGAAATCAAAAATGAAAATCAAAACTATAACAACTCAGATCACTGAGTACTTACTGTACACATTTCATCAACACGTACATTCCCCGGGCGTCATGACAGGGACCCGTCAACGAACATGACAGCAGTCCACCACAAACAACCTTCTCATTTTAAATAAACATATGTGATGATGATAGACATTTGAGAAAAGTTACTGTCTGTTAGCATGTGTTTGGTCGTATTCGACAACAGTGTATTCCTGTGAATTGTTTTGGCAGGACAAATTGAAACAAACTGAAGTTTGATTTTTTTAAAGCAATTTGGTTTTATCTGAGACCACAATATCGTTTGGACGAATGTGGTTCCATTTTTCGAATCAGCCTTATTTGTTATGTTTACGTTGAAGATGTTTACTGTGGGAAGAATCTTGATGAAGATAGACAAGTTATACTGCCTTCAGTCATGTGGCAATGCTCGTGTTTATGAGACGAGAGCATGTAAATGTCACCACATTGTTGCAATTGCGAATGAGACACTCAGCCCATTACGTTCCATTTTGGGGGGGTGTCAATTAAAGAATTATTTATAATTCTTAAGAATAATTGTGGTCGGTCAATTGTTTTTTATTTTAAATGTATGACTTAAAGTCTGTTTACACCAAGGGTGTTAACCATATAGAGAGATATTATAATACAATAATATAATATAATAATATAATACCCTATAATTAAAGAAAATGTAAGAGAATAGTGCCAACCACACCACAAATTTACCAAGAATAATGCAGAGGAATGATATTGTGAGATTTATCCCCACAAACATACATTCTCAATGGGACATAATGACCCAGTTAGCCTATAGCATCAATTTCTACGCTGACCGTACTGTTCCTGAGCAAATCCAGCTGGTGAGACTGCACGGTCAGCTTATGAAATCTTGTTGTGTCTCGATCTCAACACAGAAAGTTCGAAAAAAAACAAATGATATGTGAAAGCTAAGACACAGGGGAATTATTAGCCTGGTGGGATGCCAGCACAACAGCATCCAAAACACAACATGTGCTTGTGATCAGATATGCTGCTCGTTTTAACAGGCCGGTCATTTGAAAAGAAATAAGAGAGAAAAATGAAAAGCTTCCTGGAACTTCTATTGCGTTCTGTTTTTAATTGACCCTTTCTATTACTATTTGCAGTGTACACTAAAGAGGACAGAAAACGTTGTGCATGTTGTGAATGTTTAATTATGACATTCAACTCTGTTTCGAGAGAAATCGGAGCTGACTGAAGTTTTTTTAATCTTAAATCCACTGGATTCCTTTTCCATTACTGTAATGAGACATTCATGGAAAAAAAAAACATGCCTCGGTGCTAATATTTTTGGATTATGTCCTTCCTGAAGTTGGGTAACAGAGTAATCATATGACTCCAAAAATGTATTAATACAGACCAAACCGACCAATTTGTCGTGATTCTGAGACGGTCATAGTTAAAGGTTCTGGATGCTAAAATCCTCTGGGATGGGCTAGACTCTTTTTAAAGGTCAAGTGTGTCTTATTTGTACCACTAGCAACATCCGACGGGATTATAATCGGTTTATTTGAGCACCCAGGCAGCAACATTGGCTTGACCGTTGACATTCATTCGGAACGGAACTATATGTTTGTCTGACAAATGAATTAGTAATTTAGTAATGAGTAATTAAATAATGTTGGATAAGTTAAAATTATTATTAGTAAAAAAATATTATTAGTATTATTAAAGTTTGTTTGTCATAGAACCATAAATGGAAAGCATAATGCCTTGTCCTGACATTTCATGTTTGAAAATTCAATCCATAATATAAATTTATTCTGTAATCATGTTTCACAAATTCAATAAACTACTATTACACTGACAATTTACTTTTAAGTATGCAAACTTTAATATGTTGCATCCTTTTTTGAGTGTGTTCGTAGACCACAAGTACCTACAAATACCATCTAGCTTTCTCGGAAGAAAACTTGGAAGTCACAGGACTCACCTTGAATGACATTAGTTTAAGACACTCTACTTGTCATGGCTCTGCTTCCTTAGTCATGTTTTTCTTGGTCCTGTAGCAGAGCCATGACAAAGTCTATTAAAATTGTAGTATATTATAGTCATTATACCGAAGTATATTTACTATAGTATTCTTTGGGATTAACCATAGTAAATCGATAAACTCCCGTACTACAGTTTACTATAATTTACTGTATGTGTTTAAATATAAATAGGCTACTACCGTTTTAATATATCTCTTTCAATAATTAACTCTGAAGTGAGGAAGAACACTCTATTTCACCCAGACACACATTTCTTGGCACATGTGTGGAGAGAAACATATTATTGTCCGTTTGACAGTAATATACGTTCTCTCCAGTGTCTTGTCATTGGCCCCATTCCTCTCGTTTCCTCGTTATCCTTCCCTGAGTGTTTAATGTCTCACACCTGCCCCATGTCGTTATCCCTCGTTTGTGTTTCCTATATATACCCTCATGTTTCTTTGTCCTGTGCTCGTGGATTGTTCGTATGTACTGTGTGGATTATGTTTGTGCTCTCACCCATGTTCCTGGTCCTTGCCCTGTTCGTGTTTCGTGAGTTTTGTGTTTTATGATTTAAGACGTTTGGTCGTGTCCTTTAGTTTGGTTTAGTGTTCTTGTTTTCATTTTGCCCCCTCGTGGGAAGTCTCTTGTTTTAGTTATTATTATTCTTAGTTTCGTTTTCCCCCATTGTGGGTGTTTTTTGTTCTGTTTTGTAAAAATAAATATTTTCTGTTAACCCCTTCACTGCCTGCCTGCGCTTGGGTTCTTCTCTGCCCACAACCCTGACACTACTTGTCGTCTCAATGTTGAAAGTTGATAAATCAAGATTGACATGGGAATGTTGGTTTAATATCGCAATGACATTGAATCTGTTTCAAAACCTGAACTTTTTCAAATGTCCGCTGTCTAAACAACCAAAAGCCTTGTAAAAGGAAAGAAAACCTGTATATGACTCTTTCTTCAGTGGAACACAAAAGAAGATATTTTGAGAAATGTGTCAGTGGTTTTGTGTTCATACAATGGAAGTCAATGGTGGTCAATGTTATTTGGTTACCAACGTTCTGCAAAGTGTCGTCTTTTTTGTTCTGCAGAAGAAAGAAAGTCATTCAGGTCAGGATGACATGACGGTGAATAAATTATGACAGAATTTTTATCTTGAGGTGAACTATTCCTTACACCGACTCCTTACTTCACTCCTAAAAAACTCCTCCTAGGTCGCTCACTGGATTTTGGAATCTAGCCAGTCCAGAGTATATTCAGGCTCACTATCTAAATTGTTTATTAAGCGAATTACACGCCATAAAACCTACACAGTTATGAGCGGAAGCAGAGAAATGCTTGAGATGTGGTCTTAAAGAAAGTACATTCCTGCATCCTGCAAGGAGATGATGTAAAATCAAAACATTTTGGCAGGAGGTAGTGGTACAGTGGCCAGAATATTGGACACATCGTTTCCAGTGGACCCAGAGCTCTGTCTCTTAGGAAATGTCACTAATATTAATCTCAGAGACAACCGTAAAATGTAATATACAAATCACCGTTGCTAGGAAATCACACAGACCTGAAGTGGAAGTCCCAGCTCGGATCACGATGGCTGTCCCTCGTGTGACCATTCGTCGTGTTAAGGAAACAGTCTGATAGATTTAGGAAGAGTTTATTGACTACCTGCAGACATTCAATTATTGGCGATATGTTTTTTTGCGTGTATTGTGCAACAGCTTGTACTTAAAAAACTAAGAATATAAATAGTTTTCAAATCTTTGAAAAACGAAGATAGACTTGCCCAGGTGCATACGCACAGTTCAACAGTATCCGTACGGTGTGCGCATAATAAATTTTGCATAGATATTACTTTTATTTTTTATAAATCCTGATATGTTCATGAAGAACTGCGTACTGTGCGCATATTTCTGTGACTATGCAACGTTTATACATCAAACCCCAGGACGTTTAGTTTGTTTTATTTGCCATTATTTACACTGCGCAGCCCCGCCCACAGTGAAATCTCATAGGTGTAAAATTTCCCTTGAAATAACACCGAATCTTTTCTGAATAGCCGTGATTGTGTTTCTGTTTTATTTGGGAGTGTGAACAGATAAATGTGTCTCATTGCATCTGGTTAGGAGCGAGTGTTGTTTTCTCACGCTGGGCTGTGCGGTGGGGTGTTAGAATCATAGCGTGAGATTATATTTCCTCTCATTACGCTCATGTTTTCATCGTGGACTTCTCATTTAATTAAAACATTTTGTTTGGACATCTGTGTTGAAGGGAATATTGACACACTGCTCATATTCATAGCTGTAAAAAACAAACATTTTTTGTAATAAAATGCAGCACAAAATTAATTTTCCCACCCTGAGTAATGTCTATAATGTTTATAAGTGGGATTTTGACAACCATAGCTAATGAACCGTGAACGTACGCTAACCTCCGGCATGAGCCAATATCCTCTTCTCCATCGCTGTGAGGTTTGGTGAACAGGGATGGGCATAAGCCGGGTGTCGAGCTACCTGGCGGGGAGGTTTGCCGCCGTTGAGGATGCCGTAGACAGGAAGAACAATACAGATTTGAGACCCATTTAAGGCGACTGGAAGGTTTATTCTTTAGGGAGCGGACCACTGTAAAATCTGACGTCCCAGCTATTGGGAGCCCACCGCTGCTGGTGTGTTTTCATTGGCAGCGACCGGTGGGCTGCTTAACCAGGACCGCCGTCCAACATGTGAAATTAAGAAAGCACCTACACACGTTCATGGAAATAGCACTGCACGGGCGGAGGAGATGTTACATTTTACAAATTAAAATGAGCAAGAATTTATAGAATGTAAAAGTGACCTTTCCCACAGAATTACACAGTATTTCTGCACAGAAGAAATTAAAGATCCTAAGATGTCTTTTAATACTAATCATTATTTTACTTGGGTCTGTGTCACTCTAAACCCATATGCTGTTATATCGTCCAGGAAAGATTGAAGGACAATGTTTGTGGTTTCAACAAAACATTTGCAGTGACCTCGGTTTCAAAGCTTCAAAAAAACGTTGGTTTTAAGATTTCAGAACACATGGAATATAATTTCTTTTTACGTTCTTGACAGACATGGTCATAAACTTGTTTGAATACACAATTAAACATTTTTTAAAAAGTTGTGTTTCACTTTAATTTGTTGTTTCTGCTGAATACTCACTCAATACGACAGTACACAAAAAAAGTAAAAATAAATTTCATAGCATTGTATTATTACTCGTACACAGAAATTAGAAGGTACTGGCATAACACTGAGCTCAAAACAACAGTTTAACGTAACAGTTACTAAAAATTTGTCGTCCTAAACTTCAGAAGTGCACATTTGATCGTTTTTGTCTTTTATGACTAATACTGTCCTCATGAACCAAGTTCCAGACATAGTCACCCATCGTCGCTTCACTTTCCCTGTGCTACAAACATTTATAGAATTTTCTGACACCAACGATTGGAAAATAATTTTTTTAATGTGTAAATTTGTACAGTTTTTGTTTATTTGCGATATATCATAATTAATGATATGAGCTTAAAATTTTGCCTACTTGAGCTAAATATACACTAAAACTGATGCTGCATGAAAATACCACATGACCACAATAATTAGTACCACAGAATTGTACAAGAACTATAAAAAGATCGGGCAAACAAAATTTGTTTCACCGTGATATGTTAAAGGCACAGTTCATCCAAAGATGAAAATGCATTCATCATTCACTCACCCTCATGTCATTCCAAACCTTTATGACTTTCTTTCTCTTGCAGGACACAAAAAGATATTTTGAAGAACTTTGATAGCCAAACAACACGATCTTGGGACCGGTATGCCAACGTAATGGCATCCACGATCCAGTGCGCCAATCTCTGTTTGGAGACAGCCCTCCCCTGGTGCTGTCCCCCAAAACAGACAAAGAGCTGCTCAGAGCTTCTAAGGTTCTGCGTGCAGTCCAAGTAGAGGCGCAGTGCGCGTACTAGACACAACACGTTGGAGGTTGGGTCTTCCTCCCCAGAGGGGAGCACCTGCAGGTTCACCACCTGGTCCCGAAAGGGAGTGGTGGGAACCTTGGGGACGTAACTTGGCCTGGGTCTCAGGATAACGTGGGAACTACCGGGCCTGAATTCTAGGCACCCATGGGACACGGAGAATGCCTGGAGGTCCCCCACCCTCTTGATAGAAGCGAGCGCCATCAAGAGTGCCGTCTTCATCGTTCGATGAAGGAGACTGGCGTCTCTGAGGGGCTCAAAAGGGGTCGTACAAAGGCCCTAAAGGACCACATTAAGGTCCCAAGAGGGTACGGAGCGCGGTCGAGGTGGATTCACCCTTCTCACGCCCCTAAGGAACCTGGTGACCAGGTCATGTTGGCCGAGAGACTTACCCTCCACGAGATCGTGATGAGCAGCAATAGCAGCTACAACACTTTCAACGTGGATGGGGAGAGGTTACTCTCGAGTCTCTCTTGTAGGAAGGCCAACGCTGACCCGATCGGGCAATTCCCCACGGTAAGAACACCAGGACGAGAAAAGACGCTACTTGTAAAGCGTATAAACACCAAGTCTGGTTGGGCCAGTAAGGCGCAACTAGCAGTACTTGATGTCCCTCTTCTCTGACCTTGCACAGGACCTGCTCGTAACTGTGAGAAAATTGCTCTTTTAGGTCTGTAGCTCGCTGCCGAGACGCCCAGGGGAAGTCCGCTCTCAGGAGGGAGAAGTCCGCTGCTCTGCATCGTAAATCCAGCAGTAGAAATCGTCGACGAATCGAAGAGTCTTGAAGAGATAATGCTTGACATATGCCGCCGCCATCTCCCTTTTATACCCGTATGCACGGGGCGGGGACTGGCATGCGTGTGCCATTCACCAAGCCCTTTGGTGTTTTAAAATACCTCTCGGAGATGATAGGTTCTCAAGATCAAACCCCAGTATGTCTCTCAACACAACGTCGAGAGACCGACTGAAGGGGAACCACAGGTACATTTCTCAAAATATCTTCTTTTGTGGTCCACAGAAGAAAGAGTCATATACAGGTGTTAAATGACATGAGGCTGAATAAGTGATGACAGGATTTTAATTTTTAGTTGAACTGTCCCTTTAAGGATTTCTCTTTTCTGTTTCTGTCCTCATCCCAGTGCATTCAGAAAACTGCCGTGCACCTTCACGATGCTGGACTTCAAATGATTTCCTGATTTTGAGCTTGTGGATGTATAGACAAGAAAACTAGGAAGCATTGTGTAATATATTAAGAAGGAAATGATGATTTTAATACTAAATGAAAGTCTTGGCTACATTGAGATACAGTAGCTGACACTAAATAAAAAGGGCTTGCTGCCCGACTCAAAGTATATTTTGATCTAGAAATGGTATCAACTGACAGGAGTTTGAGTGGGTACAATATTTGGGGTAAAGCTGGGAGGCCGGCTAATGTTCAAGGTCACAGCTCACTGTGGCGTCAAAGAGGGATTTGCTGGTCTGGAAGGGTGTAAGCCTCAATGGGACGGGTGGGTGGACCAAACATAAATAATACAGGTAAATGAATGAGTGTTTTTCCTTGAATAAAATGTAAATTCAGCATTACGATTTACTATAAAGACTGGAACAGTTTTCAGGGTAATACCTGACAGAAACTAGGACCTTAGGCTAAAGGGCGATGTTTAAAAGCTTATTGGTTTATTCTGTATCCATTGTGTATTCATGAGGTAATTCATGCAGTTTTCTGCACTTGTCTATCAACTCTAAACAGCGTACGGTTAAGGAAATTAACAACCTGTATATTTCGTGGCAGATGATTTGGCTGTTCAGATTTGCATGATATTTATTTAATCTTATTACACGGCTCGTTGGAATGCTTGATTCTCATTGGCCAGTCGCGACATTTGCAGGTTCGTTATTCCCAGATAACAACCTCTCAAAACGAATAACACACGGTAACCCGGATGCAGCAAATCATTTTGACAGGTTTTTTGGACAAATTAAATATAAATATGTCTTTAAATATGACATTATCAAATGATTAAACCAAATTGCCTGTTCGTGACATTTGAACGTCGTTTGAACGGCTTTTCCTCACGGAAAAAAAATATTTCAAATTCACAGTTCATGTCTATTTTTTTCTCATGTGGCAAGTAGCCGTGTAATAAGTGGGATAATGTACAAGCAGGGGGCTGTTATCACGAAATAAGCCCCTTCAGTGTGATACAAGACCCTCTGTATGACCCTTTCTGCGATAACAACCGGCTGCCTGTACATTATCCCTTACATATTTATTTTATATGATTGTTTTTTGTGTGTTTGTCCTGCAGTCTTCAAGAATGACGCGCTCAGACGAGGACAGGGATACGGGCTGGGATGCCTGGGGCGTGTGGAGCGACTGCTCTCGTACCTGTGGGGGCGGAGCCTCTTATTCTCTACGCAGGTGTCTCAATGGAGGGTGAGCGAGGACACACACACGCATACGTACTTGGATGCTTTCATCCCTAAGCTTTTTTATTAAATGTACAGTGGCTCCAAAAAAAGGCATTAAACAAAATCTAATCTAAGATCTAAAAATCTAATTAAAAAACGATCTAATCTTGTGGTATTTCAGAGAGAAATAGCACAAGCAAGTTTTGAAGCAAAACGTTGACAAAAACAAGTTTTCTGTGTCTGTCTCTTTCCGTAGAGAAAAAAAGGTTTATTTGTCTTTTATGTGCAGTTAATCGAACGCTTGAGTTTTAATAACGTTAGTACATATTTTGATTAATTATGCATGTGCATAATTTACATGATTTTGAATATATTACAGAGGTCTCTTAAAAATGAATCAAAGAGAATTTTATGATTCATGGACACAGTAAGCAAATGTGCTTTCTGGGTATTATGTTCCTCTTGAAATGTTAATTGCAAAAGTTTGTATAACTTTGCTAACATCGTTTTATCCTCTTTGAACTTTCTAAAACGTAACCTTAGGTGTTTTTTGTGTTAAGATACTTTTGTTCTGTGGCTTTCTGGTGATAAAAACATTGCTCTGTTTATTTGAGATTCCCCACAAGCCCGACACAGCCAACGGTGACGCTAGTGGTACAGGAATGACACAATTCAACACAGACTCGAATCAAATTCACGTTGCTCTCAAATTCTGTCATAAGATAGCTTACAAATTGTCTGCATATTCAGGCCTGTGGTCAAATCGCAAACGCTTGCACACATTCAGAATATATTTGGCAGAAGTTGACCCACATATGTTTTGTCCTTTCACACAATATTTTCTGGTTGTAGGTGAAGCATGTCATTTCTACAACACTAGCTAAAATGCAAAAAAACCACCCCATTTGCAAATTATGGGAAAATGTTGGTTCCAACTCATTTAGGGTTGCCAAGTCCACATTTTTTTACACAAACTTGAGCTACGGTTGCTTTCTTATAAATACAAAATACAAGGCCATGTTAACACTTGTCTACCCTGTTTAAAATCTTCATATTATTCAAAATGATCTTGTCAATCCAAAACATACTTCATACTACATCAGGGATGAATATTATTGGCCCAATTGTGTTTGTGTAGTTCACTGCACTTTACTTCATTGCTTGAGGCCAGACACCAAAAGTTAAAGCAATATATGTAGAAAATGGGAGTCATGCGCTGTTTAATAGTCATTTAGAGCTAATTGAGCGTTCAGTTCCAAATGAAAATGAGAGAAAGGGCGATTACATTGAGTTGTATGTCTCATTGCGAACGCTTCTGCTGACCCTCAACGTAAAATTAGTCTCATTGATTTACAATGAAATGCTTCCTGCATAAGCCGTCGTTCTTTTTCGAGAGCATTCAACATTTCTTACGCGATGCAGTTGGTTTTGGATGAAAGCATTCTACCAAATGAATAAATGTGAAACAGATTTCCGCCCTTGCCTTTTTTGAAGTGTAGGATAACCATAGTAGCTCTTCGGTGAATGGTGAGCTTGAGTTTGTTTGACACACGGTTCTGCGTGTTTATACAAATAAAAATCTGGTGGTACTCAATCAACGGACTTTTGATTTAATTGATAACATCCATTGCTATGTTTGTTGCGTTGTGTTGAAATATGTGTGTAGCAGCACATGACATCAGACGGTGATGAGGTTCCTTTCATTTGTTTACTGTGTGAGGAGCTTCAGAAGAGCACTTGATGCACCGGTTGATGCCAGGTTGTGTTGTGATGGCGTTCTGCTGATTACGGGAAGATCTGGAAGTGATTCCACCGTTGATTATACGGTCAGAGAACAAAGATGCTCATTATGAATTGGAGCATCCGAGCGGTATCGCTTGCACGCGGGCCAGAGCACCTGTTAGAGCACTGATGTGGAACTATGAGGCATCTATGCTTTTGCCAAATAGGTAAAACACTCATTAGGTTGCTTGCTATTATGTAGTTCTCTACACTCAAGTATGCAAATGCTGTCTAGCATCACAGAACCGGTACAGTAACACACCTAAGTATGTGACGTGTCCTTAGTTTAAAATGTCTATTGTATGTACATTTTTACATTGTAATCCCTATATGATTTACCACAGCAAGTGTCTGTGTGTCACAAACAGGCTCTGCTATGAACACAGTGATTTTTTGGAAGAATTCTCAGCATTCAGTTATTATTGAAGAAACTACAAACACGTCAACAGTTGCCGACTAACTTCAACTACTGCAACATGTACAGAAAGATTCTTACACCGTGTCCTAAACAAGCGCGATGCGACGCCGCTACACGCGATAAAAGGTATCTTTTCCACGTTAATCAGAGGTTTTGTCCTAACCAGCCACGACGAGCAACGGCTGTTTCTATTTTAGAAACGGTTTATATTTATGCGACTTTGCGGCTTACAGCTCCACTACCACACAACGATCTCGTTCGATGTACGTTCTGCACCTCATGAATATTAATCGCAAACATGGATGAGGACAGGCTAGATACATTTGATTACATACGTTTAGATTCTGACATTTTAGCATAGCGTACGGTGAGGCATCACTGAGGTCATCATGAGAATAACGCATCTCGTGAGAGGGTGCGTGGACAGAGAAAAACTGTTCTGATTGGCTGTGTTTTGTGATTGGTTGTTGCGTCCCGCCCCTTTTCGGCGTTCGGTATGGACACACAAATTGCTTATCGCAGGAATCTCATTGCATCACGTTTGGTTAGGATGCGGTGTTAAGCTGCGTTCACACCAAACATGAATTTCACCCTGTCTACACCGGATGCGGCGCGGCGTGATCCAGTGTAGACACGGTGTTAAGCTATTTACGGAAGTAAATTACATACAGTACATAGTCAATGCAAAGACGCAAATAGACACAAATGACGCGAATCGGGCGGCGCGGGTGCTTTGAACTCGTGTCAATTGGTTCTTCCACGCAAGTTGAAAACTTGAACAAGAAATTTTACAAAGAGCGCATTGACACTTACTGTTTGACACGCCCAGACGCAGAAAGACACTTCACGTCGCGCAATGTTTTTTGCTTCACTCGCATGAAATTAACGAACTATTCCCACGAGTAATAAAGAGGAACGCGTTTGGTGTGAACACAGCATTATGAAAGTGTTGTTTTTGTTTTAAATTACTGTGAAATATAACACACTCATGTTTTTTCGAAAATGTAAAAATACATTTATTTTTACTTAATACTACTTTTCTTGTTACTGTCCCTCAACATCAACTCTGCAAACACATCACTGCGTGTACGGCTGCCACGGGATTCATGTTTTTTTTTCACAATCATTTTTCTTAGACAGGCACAAGTGAGACAATTCATTTATTTACAAATCATTTTATAAAAACACTGCAATGGTGCAGAATAATCTGCGATATGTATATTTTGCAATGAAAAAAATATGCTTTTAATAAATGGAAGCTGTTGGCCCAAAAACGTTGTTTAAAGTTAGAATTTTCATGATCACAGAAGCAGACAGATTTATGTTGATGTTCACAGGTCATCAGATCAGGAGGTGCTTTTTCAGGATTAGAACAGAAGCTTTGGCACTTCATGATTCTTGTTGTTTTTTGTTTTCTCTACAGAAACTGTGAGGGCAGAAACATCCGCTACAGAACGTGCAGCAACACAGTATGTCAAACTCATGTGATGTGTTTATAACCTGGAATTTTTTGTAACATTACTTAGATTTTTGCTTTACATTTTGACATAATGCTCATTTCAAATCATGTTTACATTGGCCACAGAAAACTAGGACATTTTTCTTTTTACACAAAATATCAAAAATTATGTTTTTTACTAGTAAGAATTGCATTTCTGATATCTGAAATAAGATTTTTAACGTGTACGAAATGAATTATTGATATCTGAAATTGAATTTGAATGGCAGCCTATTGTGATATTTAACTAGTAAAAATGCAATTACAGATATCAAGAATTACGTTTGTTACTAGTTGAAATTCAATTTTTGATATCAAGAATGCACATTTCTGCGAGTGATGACGTCATTGTAATTCACATTTTTACTAATGAAAATGTAATTACTGATATCAAAAATAGCAATTGTTACTAGTAGAAATTCTATTCTTGATATCAAGAATTATAATTTTTACTAGTAAAAATTGAATTCAATAATTCTGATATCAAAAATTCATATCCTGAGAATGATTAAAAGCTAATTCGGCTTGCCATAGAGGCAGTGTGTAAATGTGATAGACACAACGTGAGGTCGTATTTATTTTTTAACGTGCGGAAATTTCGGACGCAAATTTCGGACTCAATGTGCAATGGGCTTTAGGCTTCATATCCCACAATCCACACTGAGAGCGTGGCGCTCTTTTTCATTGGTATAGAAATTAGACTGTATAGATGTATCTTGAAATGTCTTCATGTACATTCAGAAGATGGTATATCAATATTTTACGATTCCGTAGTCAATAGTCCCCGAACTACTCGACAAACTCATTTTGAGAGCTATTAGATGTCCGTGTGTCTGAAGGAACGTTTTAATCAAAAGCCCATGTTTTTCTCCCATTGAAGTGGTTTTATCTGGAATCACAGGCCCCTCAACCGTGATTTTAATCAGCGCCAGCTGGGACCGAATCTCAGTATAATATTTATTCCATTTCCGTCAGGACGGTGAGAACTGATGTCTGGTCTCTCCTCGCAGACATTATGATGGTCGATGCGGTTCAGGTTAATAGTTCTTTTTATAGTTCGTTCTTCAGATCCTGTCATTGAAGATGTGTTATTTTAAATCTTTATCTGATGGAAGCGCTTCGCTCGCTTGCATATTAGCACTGATGATCGTCACACACGGGGGTTTCTGAGACGATCGAATGAGTCCTGAGGTGGAAAGGAAAAACTGAGGGTTTCTTTTATGCATGTGGGGATGACATAGGAAATATTGTTCTTTGTAAAACATGGAGGTTTGCCATTCAATTACACAGTCTCTTTAGGTTAAAGATCATCCAAAAATAAAATGTCAGTCATCATTTATCTTTCCTTATGTCTTGACAGCCCCGGTCACCATTCACTACCATTAAATAGAAAAGAAAAATTTGATTGTAGAACGTCAAATTGAATTTGTATTCATCATTCAAACAGAATTGTCATTTTTATTCAGTTTTTGTAGATGTAATGCATCTGTAATCTTTCTGTAATATTTTATAAAGTACAAACAATCGAATTTATTTTACTTTGTCACCATAATTTTTTTTATTTGAAAACTGTATTACTTTAGTTCTATTCAATCTAGGCATCACTGTCACAGAGGAGAAACATCATTGATGGTTGCTGGACTTGTCACCTGCTCTTTTTGCATCCAATCAGGACTGTCCTCCAGAGTCAGGTGACTTCAGGGCTCAGCAATGCTCCGCCCACAATGACATCAAGTACCAGGGGCAAACCTACGAGTGGATACCCGTGACGTCCGACCCAGTTTCCCCCTGCGCTCTCAGATGTCAAGCTCGGACCAGAAGTCTGGTGGTGGAACTGGCGCCCAAAGTGCTGGACGGCACGCGATGTAAAGCCGACTCTCTGGACATGTGCATCAACGGCGTCTGTCAGGTGAGCTCCACTGAACGCTTCAGTAAAATGTCATGATAAACAGACTAATAGTTTGCAGAATAAACATTTTTGTTTACATAATATATGTTGGTATACTGTGTATGATAACGATGTATGTATACAGTAAATATTTGAAAAAAATTTGCATGTATATATACATTTTTATATTTATATCTAATTTATATTATTTATAAATATTAAATTTTAAATATATATATTTTCTTAAAATTATACATGTATTTGTGTGTATTTATATATACATAATTATAATACACAGTACACCAACATATATTATGTAAACAAAAACTTTTCTTCTGCAAACGATTAGTCACGATTAATCGTTATGCAGCCCTAATAAACTGAGCTCTGCTGCCCACGTGAGTGTCACGGGTTTAAATCCGGCCTTTAATAATAATGTAAGTTCATCCAAAAATAAATTCTCTTATCATTTACTCACACTCATTTCATTTCAAACCTGTATGAGTTTATTTCTTCTGCAGAACACAAAAGAAGATATTTTGAAGAATGTGGGTAACCAAAGCAACACTGAACCCCATTGACTTCCATTGTATGAACACAAAACCAATTTCTTAAAATAACTTCTTTTGTGTTCCACAGAATAAGAGTCATACATGTTTTGAACCACATTAGGGTGAATAAATACTGACACGATTTTAATTTTTGGGTGAACCGTCTCTTTAAATGTCATAATTCGGAAATCGAAGATTACCAGCTTCACTTGAGAGCAGCGTGAGATGGCAAAACCACCAGAAAAAAAGTCTACTGAAGTTAGCATTTATGGCGTTCAAGTTAATACCTCGCTTCTGTTGATGAGGTGAAAAACTCTCTTGTGAAGCCAAAGCCATTCAACATTTACGAGGGAGAATTCTTGACCTCCTCAGTCCAGCTCTGACATCCATTAATTTAACATTAGCACGACCAGAATAAGCTTTACGGTTTTATCCAATTCTCTCGCAGAATATATACAGAGCGAGTCTCCGTCCACCGAAGTTAACAATCCATCTGCTTCTGCAATAGCATCCGTTTTTTATTGCTATGTGTTATTGTTTGGCAGTGCTGATGCCGACGGGTTTTCCATTCTGGATATTCCTACCGGAGCGGCTCAAGTTTCTGTAAATTATAACAAAACATTGCTGCTAAAATGGAAAGATAATGGAATAATGATCATAAACATAGGAAAGCTGTCTCTTTTGTTAAATGTTACATATGTAGGGATTTGGGATGCATTAAGGGCACCTTTCTGCCAGATTCACCTCGGAGAGCTAAAGAGAGAGACGAATCAACTCCAAGAAAGCAATTGAATTTCTATTTGACCATGGCTCCAGTTTAGGAAGTTTGAAAGCACAAAGCAGGATTTACATTATATATATATATATATAAATAAATAGTGGGCAGGTCCCTGGGCGGAGTCTGACAAAATAGCGAGTTGGGGGAAGAATAGTGGGTTTGGATGTGGTGGTCATGCGGGGGCCATTTGTGTGATGTAAATTGGGGGGCAGCAGTCTGACCTGCCCACCGTCAATTTACGATGACTGGGGTACATGCCATTCAGATAAACCTGATGTGGGCGGTAAGGGCAAAGTAAAAAAGCGCCCCCTCCCGAAGGGCCAGCCGCTCGACGCTTCTTTCAGGCATCCCGGTGGAGCCCTGAGGATGCTTGGACGTCACGTCCCGTTCCCCCGAAATTAAAAAAATCAAGTCATATTTTTTATAAAAATCTTTCTTTGTGTTAGATTAAAGAATGAAAGTCATATACATCTGGATGAGTAAATTATGAGATTTGTTATTTGTGGGTAAACTATTTTACATTCTCACAGTGTAGTCAGTAGACTCAGTTATTCAGGTGGCTTTCCATTTGGCCCACAGCAGAGAAACACGGCACTCAAATCCAATGAAATCCAGTCCAATCTAAATTCAGTGCGATGCTTCACGGTAACTGAACTCTCCGATGTTGATCAGACTTCTCTTGCGTGGCAGTGCACCTAATTCGACCTCAGCCCCCGTGAGGATTAGGAGAATAGCTGTAAATGAAGCTTGTCTGTTTACTTGTGCTTGTTTACCAGAGCTGCTGGATGATGTCGTGGGGTTCAACGTCTCCGGCTGCCGTTCCCGTTGTTCCTGCAAACAGAATGTTGAATTGAAACTGGGCAGCTTTTCTGGTGCAGATGGATTATTTTTTAGCAGATTTCTGGGTGAATGCTAAAAGAAACTTGGTTTGATGAAATACGTTTGGCTACGAGTGATCTTTTTTGGTTTTGATACATTGGTTGTCAGTGTATTTTTATCAGGCTAGTTAGAGCTTAAACGTGCCTGTTAGGCATCGTGCATCAGCCATTTTCTTAATACAGTTTGTCAAAAGTCATTTTAGTGTCAGTTTCTTTTCTCTTTAAGAGGAAACATTTGTGAAATTGGTTGCCTGGTCTCAAAATAGTTTTCGGGTCTTGGGGTGAACCAGGAAAATTTTGGTCAAATAAGTGGTGCTTGCTAAGGCAAGGGTTACGTTTGCTATTGCTGTTTAAACAAACCTTTTACCCTAAATACCGAAATAGTTCACCACATAATCGTGTGACCATTTGTGCTGTGGATATAATCCCTCAAGAATAAAATAGGTTAAAGAGTTGCTATTTCTAAGAAAACTGTAGTTTTAAGCTGGTGGACTATGAAATCAATGAAAAAAATGTTGTACTGTCTTAGGGGGTGATGTAATTTTGAGTTCAGAGGGCAACAACCTGGATTTTATATGGAGCCTATTTGATGTTGTCTGGTAAAAGTAGTGGGTAAGGAGCAAAATAGTGGGTTAGTGGCCTGTTCCCTGGGCAGTGTCTGACAAAATAGTGAGTTAGGAACAAGAATAGTGGGTTCGTGGGATGGGGGGTGATTTCTGGCGGCCACTGCACGGAGTCTAGCAAAATAGTGAGTTAGGGGAAGAATAGTGGTTTCATGGGCGGGGGGAATGTGGTCGTCATGCGGGGTGGGCCATTTGTGTGATTTTAATTGGGGGCAGCAGTCTGACCTGCCCACCGTCAATTTACGATGACTGGGGTACATGCCATTCAGATAAACCTGACGTGGGCGGTTAGGGCAAAGTAAAAAAGTGCCCCCAGCGCTGCTTTCAAGCGCCCCGGTGGAGCCCCGAGGATGATTGGACATCGGCGCCCAGTCCCCCCCCAAATATTTGGGTGTTGCTGCGCAGCGACCTTCAACCCGCGTCTGCACCCCATATGTATAAATGTTAAGCGGGCACATAGTTCCCTTACTGTGCGTTCACACCGCCAGCGATAAAGCGAGGCGATGTCATTCATTTCAATGGAGAGCAGGTAAGTTCCGGTGACACGAGCTACAGTGACCATTGGCGACAGGAAGTGGGCGTGTCTAGCGATGCGACAAAGTTGAGATTTGCTTAACTTTATGCAAATGATGAGCGACTTTCAGGAATGACTACCAATAGGAGAAAAGCAGCGGAGCTCACGTCAGCCATCTCTCATCGGTTACTGCAAAGTTTGTTTATAAATGTCACTAGAACAACCAAAGCTAGGAACGCTTCTAATGACCTCGTGGCAAAAGAGACTATTGACAGAGTCGCTGACGGTGTGAACGCACAGTTAGGCAGGGAAGCACTTTGGAAAACTCCAATTTGATATTTTACAATTTTGTATATATTTGTGCATTGTAAATCTTTCAAATTAAACAAAAATGAAGCCCCAACCCTAACTCCACCCTTTAAATGATGTCACTGACAGGAAAGCAGATCCCACTTAAAAAAATATATAAAGTCATTGAATGAATTGCCATGAGATGTGTTGGAAACTCCAGCCTAATCTCATGGAATACAATAACAATTTTACAACGATTTTATACAAATTGGTAAAAAGAGAACCATACGAATTATTAAAAAAAAAACGTAATAAAGACACTCCTCTAAACCTAACATCACTTGTCGTTCTACATATGAATTCATACAAAATAGCCATGTGATGTCCTTATTCATTGCCATGAGATTGTGTTGGCAACTCCCAAAACAACATTGTAGCACATGAAAGCTGAATTCCCATTTTTCGGTCGTCCTCTCCGTCATCTGCTCTGTCATTCCCAGCAAACCCTCTTGGTCTCAACCGTGTCGTTTCAATCCCTTCCACTCTTCTCCAAGTCACGTCTCTCATTTTATTAACAGGAGGTGGGCTGCGACAGACAACTGGGCAGCAACGCCAAAGAAGACAACTGTGGGATGTGCGCCGGAGATGGCTCCACGTGCCGACTGGTCCGAGGTCAGGGGCTACCCCACCTGTCACCTGAAGAACGTAGGTGCAACATTGTGGAACAGTTGGATTCATAACATTTACCTGAAATGTTTACTCTCTGCCAAAGTTCTTATACTGAACTTGTGCTTTTGCGCATTCGAACATGCCATGGCAAGTATTGACATCAACATCGGTCACACCCAACGTCCTGTTAGCTTTCACGACATAATACATTTGCTTTTTTTGTGTTGAACATGTGTTTGAAATTTTTGAATTTAAGTGGAAAGGAATATTTTCTGTTTGTGGGCATAGTCATTATTCACAGATGCTGATAGATGTCTATTTTGGGCGCTCCCGGAGAAAGAAAGTCAGGTTTGGAATGACGTGAGGGAGAGAGAGAATTTAATTTGACAATAAATGTAAAGCCTGGTTAGAATTTCAAGGTTAGAATTGAGCATTAGTGATGTAACGTCATTCCAAAAGTGTTTTATACTTTTTTTATACATAATTCTATCATTGTCAGTGTGAGTCAGAAGTTTTATGTTTTTTACTGAATCAAATCAAATAATCCACACGGTTCAGATACACTGAAGTCATAAACAGCTGTGTTTTTAATGCCGTCTTTGGATGGTGAAAGCATTGGCAGAATTATTTATATGATTGCCAGTATACTGTACGTGTTCGCATCCTGGCTTAGAAAATCGAGTTATTTGTTCAGTGAGGGAATCTCTCTGTGAGAAATGACACATTTCGTGCTGTGCTTCTTGCTTGTAAATATCTAGTTGTCATATATTTAATATTGTTGCGTTCAGGTTGTGGTTCTGTGTATGAAGCATTTAGGCATACAGCCACAGTTGAAATCATACCTGGTTAAAATATCAAATAAAAGAGGAGTGATTTATATCAGGGCTACACCCCAATTTAATTCAAACAGCCAATTACAATGTTAACTTTTTCACACAGCCTACGACTTGAATGCTTTATTTCTGGCATTCTTCCTTGAATATTTTCATTGCAGGCCTTCTTTAACCTCGTATGTCCAAATTTGCTGTTTTTCAGGAAATGGAAGAAACACTGTACTTTTACACGATTGTCAAAAACAAGCACGTTTAATACTTTTGTATTGGTTAGATATTTGCAAACCCCAGTGACAAACATTAAGGGTGACTATTAATAATGATTTATGCCAAAAAATAAAAATCAAGAAATATGGAGATACAAGGTTTCAGAAGCAGCAGGGTTGTTTTATTATTATTCTTTTTGGTGAGATCTGTGCAGTGTATTTTGTTTCAAAGGCTGCTCCTCCCCAAAATGAAAATTCTGACATGAGTTACTCACCCTGAAGTCGTACAATAACCCTAGGAACGATAATCTTCAGAATGCAAATTAAAATTTTGATGAGGTCAGGAAGCTTTCTGACGTAACGACATACAAATCGCAGAAAGTGAGTGAAGACTTTGTTGAAATGGAAATGGGACTCCAGTGGTTCAGCCTTAACTATATAAAGCGACATGGATACTTTTTTTGCGCAAACAAACAAAAATAACGACTTTATTCAACAATTTATTGACTTCTGCTTTGGTTTCCAATGCATGTCCGGAAGACCTCGTGAGATGCGTGCGATGCTGATGCAGGAGTTTGTTTTTTGTTTTGTTTTGTGTTGTGTTGTTTTTTGGGTTTTTTTGTGTGAGATGCGTGCGATGCTGACAGAGGAGTTTGTTTTGTTTTGTTTTTTTGACTTCTGCTTCGGTTTCCAATGCATGTCCGGAAGACCTCGTGAGATGCGTGCGATGCTGATGCAGGAGTTTGTTTTTTGTTTTGTTTTGTGTTGTGTTGTGTTGTTGTTTTTTTGTGTGAGATGCATGCGATGCTGACGCAGGAGTTTGTTTTTTGTTTTGTTTTTTTGTTTTTTGTGTGAGATGCGTGCGATGCTGACGCAGGAGTTTTTTTTGTGTGTGAGATGCGTGCGACAGAGGAGTTTGTTTTTTGTTTGTTTTGTTTTGTTTTTTTGGGTGAGATGCGTGCGATGCTGACGCAGGAGTTTGTTTTTTGTTTTGTTTTGTTGTTTTTTTGTGTGTGAGATGCGTACAATGCTGACGCGGGAGTTTGTTTTTTGTTTTGTTTTGTTTTGTTGTGTGAGATGCGTGCGATGCTGACACGGGAGTTTTATTTATTTTTTATTTTATTTTAATTTTTTGTGTGAGATGCGTGCGATGCTGACAGAGGAGTTTGTTTTTTGTTTTGTTTTGTTTTGTTTTGTTTTGTTTTGTTTTGTTTTGTTTTGTTTTGTTTTGTTTTGTTTTGTTTTGTTTTGTGAGATGCATGCGATGCTGACGTGGGAGGGTTTTTTTTTGTCTGAGATGCGTGCGATGCTGACAGGGGAGTTTGTTTTTTGTTTTGTTTTGTTTTGTTGTGTGAGATGCGTGCGATGCTGACACGGGAGTTTTATTTATTTTTTATTTTATTTTAATTTTTTGTGTGAGATGCGTGCGATGCTGACAGAGGAGTTTGTTTTTTGTTTTGTTTTGTTTTGTTTTGTTTTGTTTTGTTTTGTTTTGTTTTGTTTTGTTTTGTTTTGTTTTGTTTTGTTTTGTGAGATGCATGCGATGCTGACGTGGGAGGGTTTTTTTTTGTCTGAGATGCGTGCGATGCTGACAGAGGAGTTTGTTTTTTGTTTTGTTTTGTTTTGTTGTGTGAGATGCTTGCGATGCTAATGCGAGAGTTTATTTTTTATTTTTTAATTTAATTTATTTATTTTTGTGTGAGATGCGTGTGATGCTGACAGGAGTTTGTTTTTTGTTTTGTTTTGTTTTTTTGTGTGAGATGCGTGCGATGCTGACGCAGGAGTTTGTTTGTGTGTGTGAGATGCGTGCGATGCTAACGCAGGAGTTTGTTTGTGTGTGTGAGATGCGTGCGATGCTAACGCAGGAGTTTTTTTTTTTTGTGTGTGTGTGAGATGCGTGCGATGCTGATGCAGGAGTTTTTTTTGTTTTGTTGAATCTTTGCTGATAATCCAATGCTTCCAACTGTGTATGTTGGGAGCTCATTAGATTTTGCAACAGATCTTTACTAGACTGTGACTTTTTCATTCATTTTCAAAGCTTGTTAAAACAAAATTTGGAAACTTGATCCAAACAATTAACGCATTCTTAAATAAAAGCCATTGCACTACTAATTCACATACATGGCTTTGACAAGAAGGCTATTTGTAAGTCACAGAACCGTCATGAGGTCTCCAGATGGAAGTTCGTTGATCGGATAGGTCGTTCTCCAAAGGACTTCAGTCCCGTCGAGTGGATCTGTTGTCATTACAATGTACTAAAGTCTTTGGCTGTGAAAGTAGATTCTTTCTCTCTTCTGTGGCTCACTTTTGAGAGAAGTGTGAGGAACACAGATGCATTGTATTGTTTTATATGTGCGATTTTAATTTCACTTGAGGGTCAGTACATATTTGTGGAACGTTTTTGCCACACTGGATTTTTCTCCGTGGCTATAAACAAATTTTAAGTCACACTTGCATGGTTGGGATACTTTTACACACAGGCAATTACGTCTTGGATAGTTTTTATTGGTAATTTTGAAATGCGGCATTGTTTTTTGCAGCATTTTTTCCTGTTTATAATTGACTGGTCTCTGAAACTTAATTTCATTTAGTCATAAATTCCAGGACTTTCTGAATATGTTTCCAAAAGTAAATATTTTGGGGCTCCCGAGCAGTTGGCACAGTCCCAATGTCTCTAATTGCTGAATGCATTGCTTAACAAAGTGTAAAATAAGTTTTTTCTTGTCTGCTAAACAGAGCTACAGGAACACTATGAATGAGATCTGACCATGACTAAAAGCACTCTTTCCTCTGTTGTGGTTTTCAGTTTACTGAACTGGAAATTTGCAGCTTTCTTTTTTCAGCCGTACACTGGGAAACCGCAGATGTTTATTATATAGGACTGACTATTTGCAGTTAGATTTGCAGTGCGTGTGTTTGGAACTTATTCTCAAGTGTAATGACTGCCTGAAGTATTTACATGCACTTGTGTCTGTTTAAAGACTACTGTACATTTGTATCTGAGTATGTGCAATTGAACCCATGACCTTGACGTTGCTCGTGCCATGCTCTAACCCCTGAGCTACAGGAAAGCCCAAATCATCCCAAAATGAAGTGATGTAATGGCTAAAACACATCCCGATATGTGTCTGTTTTTCTGCAGCCGTGAAAACAGTGTTTGAAGTGCCGATGGGAAGCAGAGGACTCCGAATTACAGCCAAAGGACCAGATGTGATTGGTGAGTTTATGCATATTAATCCTATATTAACATCAATATGGGTCTAATCCTCGACTTTCATAAAACAATCACACAGTAAATGTGTTGGTTTAATCTGACAGATCAAAAACTGATTGGGAGATTTTTTTATCTAGTTTCACAAATTACCTTTTATTTTTTATTATACATTTCCATAGCCTGATTGTTAACACTAAACAAGGGTGAATCTCTCAAAAAGCATGTGTCCTTGTCATATGTCCCCTCAAAATTCGAAAGACAAAAAAATGTTACTTTTGCAAAGACAGCTTTGTTGCATTACAGTATTTTCTTTACAGTCATTTGTGACACACCACTTTTCCGCCATTTTTTTATAAGGTAGGAGGCACTGCTATGCATGTTCTAAAAGAGTACTGCATCTACGGCAGTAGTTATCAAACTGGGGGCCGTGGCCCCTAGGGGGGCCCCGAGATGGATCCAGGGGGCCACAGATTTTGTGGCATTTTATGAAATATAGAAATTGATCATAGATTTTATGCAATCAAACATCAGAAAAATAAGACCACCAGACAAAAAAATTGATGTTTCAGCATTGTATAACCAAATATGTTTATTTAAATAAAAATGTTACATTTAAGATTATAAGTCTTTATTTGGGGGGCCGCAAAGTGATGCACTCTACACAAAGGGGGCCTTACAACAAAAAGTTTGAGAACTACTGATCTACGGAACCAAAAACAAGCATATACTTAAAAACACAATTAAGTAGAACGTAGTATAAGTAGAACGGTACATTTGTAGCAATAGCCAACAATACATGGGTCAAAATGATCTATTTTTCTTTTATGCCAAAAATCATTAGGATATTAAGTAAAGATCATGTTCCATGAAGATATTTTGTAAAATTCCTACCGTAAATATATCAATATATCTTTTGTTAGTGGATGCAGCAAAATCGCTAACAAAATGGCCGAAAACGCCTAAACTTCGCAGCTGCCCGCTCTTTGGGAATGACACGTTTAATCTTGGTATCCATGTAAAGCTTAGAATTTCTGCTTTCGGGTTCATCTGCTCTCCACAACATCATTACAGCGGTAAGCCAATAGAGAGCGGTTAAACAATCCTGTTTCTTCTTAGCAATGGCCAGCTACAGCGCCTCTAATGGAAATCTCAATTCAAGAAAAAAATTACTTATGGTTTTATGGTCCATATGATCAAAAATGCTGGGCAAGCTGACAAAAGAGTTAGGGGTCGATCAGACAGAACACTGTTTTTGCCAACAGAAAACAATTCAAAAGAGGCGCGTCTATCAGCAAAAAGGGCATTCTGCCTGATCGGCCCCTTGAACAGCAGCAAAAATTTGATGCTTTTGATCAAATTTGATTTTACTTTAAGAATTTTTTTTTCTATATCGCTTTATAATTTGCATTGTTGCATAGCAGTTTCACAAAAATGTTATTTTATCACAAAATCAGAAAATGCAGAAAGTGAAAAATGTATAAAATAGGAATCAATTGTCTGTATATACAATATAGTGTGATGGTCATGAGAGAGCAAGTTTTCTAAAAGATCAAAGAGGTTTGAAATACAGTATAAACCGTATAAAACAAAGTGGCCTACTATGCACAGTATGAGAATGCATATGGATTTCATATGTGTATCTTACTTGAAAGACCCCAAAAAAGAGAGAGATTTCCTATTACCTGAGTGGGACTGGCAGATGCTAAGTGGTTTGAGGGCACTCTGGGATACAGCAGAAGAATGGAGTGTTCATGCAGCCTAATTTGCGGTGGCTCGGAGCCCAGCACTAAAGAGACGGAGCCAGAAATCCACCAGATCCCAGCGAGCCAATCCACATCCGACAGACGCACACTTCCACACATATACACGCTTCCATACCTCAAAAATCCTTTGATTCACTCTCTCAACGCACAGCGATATCTAATCCCCGCAGCCTTCCCTGCTCTGTTTTCATAGCTCTTACCGTACCGTACATTCCCGTCAAAAACGGCAGGGCATTTAAGCGATGTTTCTCCTGTCGGATGTCTCAGAAATGGGGTTTGAGTGACCTGAAGATTACTTTGACCCGTAATTCATCAACTATCCCAAAGCTCGCATAATGAATCAGAAGAAAAGAAGAAAAACGAGGAAAAGTTATATCTGACGGTCAAGTTCATGAACTTCAGAGAAACGCATTTCCTCTCTAAATGGAGTCTCGGAAAGAATGCATGCTTAGAGATATTTAAGTCATGAATAGGTCTTTTGTTATATAGCAATAATTGTGATTGTTAATCGTTTTAAGGCATGAAATATCAAATCGCATTCGTTGTTGGAAATTTGTGACTTGATTTATCACAAATTTAGATTCAAACTAATCTCTTCCATTGGTTTCACATCTTCTTCTCTAAACAGTTCGCCGAGAGGTTTATTTTCCACTCGTTCTTCACTTCTCGCGGGCGACTTCTGATCAAATTTGGCAGTCAATTAGTTAACATCAATTTACTCAAACAAACCGCTCACATGCCGATTCAACTGTGATGTGGGAAGATACAGATTGAAAGACGTTAGATCTTCATGTTGCATTGAGAGACCTTAGTTTCCCTTCCCTCAAAATCATTTCTTTTTATTAATTGAAGTCAGCGGGAAAGACCATTTGCAACCCATTTTGATAACTATGCAATCTGACACGTTTCTAAATGAATCCGTTTTGAGGTCATTGATTTATATTGTGACTCATGGTTAAATGATTTTGCTTAAATGCTTTTTTTTGCAATTGAAATAGTACAAAAGAAAATAAATATAATAAGTATAAATGTGTCAGGTCACATGTTCAGCTTTTTACATGTTAAACTTTTTCTTTATAATAACGTGTTACTGTGAGCAATAAGACCAGGAGTGTGCGTAAAAAAATGTTAAAGTGTTGGTTTTTGCTTGATGTTCAGTACATTTAAAGCTAAAATCTGCTCATGTAAAAATTAAAATAAATAAATATAAGTTATGGAGGCAGTACATACTTTTTTTTGGTACTGTTTCCTTACCTTACCCAATCTGCAACTGTAAGTTTATAATATCACTCATGATACCATCATTCAAGTATTCATGCAATGTGAGATTTTAATGATTAAATGTCATATTTCAGTCATCGAAGCCCACGCACCAAACAGCAGGAGAGAAGAGATTGTTTTCAGTTCTCCTGGTTTTCACACTCTGGCTAACAACACGATGGAGTATCAGAGAGGAGCGGAGCGACAGACCTTTCGATGCCTTGGGCCGCTGTATGCCGACTTCTCCATTAAAGTGAGTTACTACTTATGACAGTACTAAAAAGCAACAAAAAGATTTAATTCCAACACCTAGTGGGATATCTTGCTTGATTGAGTCATTTCGTTAATGTAAATATAAGTGTTTGTAATGATAAAAATATTAATATTTGTAATAAAACCATTTTTGTGTGTGATGTAGCACAAATATGAATCTCACTTTGTCCAACATGTTGGGATGAATTTTTTTGCAATGCATTATGGGATTGCTCTCTTTGTGAAAGATACATGTGGCACTGTCTTAGAATTTTTCTAAAACACAGTCACTTACCTGGTATCTTCAAATGGCCTTAAGGTGTCTTAAGTGCTACAGTATATGTATACTTACAGATAGATTTTTTTGTTCATTTCTATATATATTTAGTGCTGTTTTTGTTCATTAAATAAAACATACACATGCATGTATATATTTAACATATATATATATATAATATAGAACATTTATATATAATTTAAATGATTGATAAATATAAATAAATACATGTAAATGTTCCCTAAATATGTATACATGCATGTGTATGTGTTTATAAAAACAAAATGAATATGCACAGTACGCAGACATAGATTGTGTAAACACAATAATTTATTCTGGATATAATCATTTGTCGTTTGACAGCCCTAATTTATTTTTACATTTTAGTACCTTTATTAAATGTATTTATTAATTATATTATTTTTATTTTAAATGATACTTTATTTATTAGCAAATACATTTATTAATGTATATTTTAATGTTTATGTATTTATTTATTTATTTATTTATTTATTTATCTTGGCATTTCAATCACTAACGCCCTGCAGTTCCATCATGAAGCACTAGGGTTTTACAGTAGATGTACTGTATATTTCTAAAAGCAAACTCTTCATGCACACTCATTCGCCGTCAGCGGTTTTTAGATTCAGAATGATGATACAAACATGCAGTACTGCTTTTGACCCGTATATGCTGTACTGTTTACTGCATAACAGCGGAAACACAGATTGCCGTAAAATGGAGTCTTGGGCAGGGAAGCGCTGTCTCTTAATTCACAAGATAACTCGTCATTGGCGAGGAAACAGTTGAAGCCATAGAAGGTGTTTACGGTCGGTGTGGAATTGTAAACAGAGCAGAATTTGATCGTAATTGCGTTCGAAGTTTCTCGTGTGAGCTCACAGCATGAAGACTCACGATTTGCGGTGACACTACAGCCTTACAGTAATTCATCATGACTCATTACTGTAGTTAATTGAAGCAGCATGTAAACGCTGTTGAACTAATCATCACAGCTCCAGAGATCCACCAGTAGATATTCAGTGGCCAATGATGAAAGCCACAACGTCACAGTCTTTTTTATTCGGACTGTCGCCCCCTTTGGTGCTTATTATAAATGTCAAAGGTATTTTGCATTTAAAAATGAATGGCTTTTATCTTAGAATGGTTCTCTTTGTTTTGTGAATGCATCCATTGAAATGAACGTAGCGTGGCGGGTCAGACAGATAATGAGTGAATTATATCTCTCCTCAGGTGAAGTACGCTGGCCCGAAAGACACGGTAATGCAGTTTATGTTCTACCAGCCCATTCGCTATCAGTGGAGAGAGACAGACTTCTTTCCCTGCTCTGTTACGTGTGGAGGAGGTGAGACTTTGTTTATTTTGAGATGAGGTGAGACACAGTTTGCCAAGCGTTTACGGTCTTGTTTTTATATAATTGTGATTTGTAAAAGTGTAATAGAAGGATGAATAATCACAGTGTATTGATGTCAAACAAGATGCGCTTCAATTGTCTTCTGTTGCTATAGTTACCACGCAACATCAATGTGCTGCAACGCAATATTTAACAATAACTATGTTAAAAACTATTCAAATTTGGCATTTCAATTTGAGATCCTTAAAATGTTGCCCACACAGGCCATACTAGTGTTTTTCTGTATACTGTATTGTAGGTCATCAAATAAAACTGTTTAATATTTGACTATATGGCTGATACTGTTGATGTCCTTTGTCTCACCCCTGAAGGTTATCAGCTCAATTCGGCCGACTGCATAGACATCCGGTCCAACAAAACGGTCGGGGAACAGTACTGCCACAGCTACCCAGAGAACAACAAACCCAAACCCAAACTCAAAGAATGCAACATGGATCCCTGCCTGGAAAGGTTGGTTCTGCAACACAGCGTGATAAAACACAATGAGATGTATACAGTGAAGCAGAGAGTAGATGACTTTCATTGCATGACCTCATGGTGTCAATATTTACATGCTTTCGTAATTGCTTGAAGGACTAATGATGTTGATTTTTCTGCAGTGACGGATTCAAGGAGGTGATGCCGTATGACCATTTCCAGCCTCTTCCACGGTGTGCGCTCATTTACTTCTACTGTAAACGTCCACCATTTGGGTTTTGATTCCTTTAAAGATTCTTAAGACAACAAGATGAACTGCATCTGTGAAGAACATTAGTTTTGTATATTAACCTGTAAGGGAAAACTATACCATTCTCCGAAAGAAATTTATTGAAGTGTGCTAAAATACGAAAGTATACTTTTAGTCTATTTTTTATTTATTTCTTTAAGAAATATATTTGACACTTAAGTCAATAAATGACACTTAAGTATACTAATCTACTTAAAGTATACTTATATAGATACCAGTATAAAAATATAATACCTAAATAGGAACATAGTGGTGTACGTGTACGTTAGCTATAAGAAAGATGTTAAGTACACTTAAAGAAAACTTTTAAGTGTACTTGTGGTATAAAAACTACTAAACTAGTAGTTTACTGAGAATATACTTCAAAGTGTACATTCATCAACAAAAATTAGTTGCATGTTAATTTGTGTTATAGTTGCGGTACAAATAAACATTTTGTGTGCTCAAAATTATCTACTGTTAAAAAGTGCCCAATTTAGTCCCGAATGGTATTGAAATAGTACACGCACAAGTATACTACTAGTACATTAATAGTAATATACATACTATGTGAAGTATATACTTAAATCACTTATTTTTGTAAGGGTATTTGTAATGAAATGAAAGTTAACCTACACCGGACCGTTTTTATGTTCATACGAGTCAACGCTCTGCATGCGTTGTGCAGACAAGCCAAAATTCGTGCAAACCGCACTGAAACTAATCTTGTGCCGACCAGATGCTGACAGAAACGTTAAGTGGGTGCGACGTGACTGTTTTATATAACGTTTATGACAACACAAGCAGTGCAGCTCTGGCAGTCGAGATCTGAACTGGTTCTCAATTCAACGTACACATTCATCGTTAAACTAAGTTTGGCAGACACTTTTATACAAACGGCTACACAGCGCAGTCAAGCCTTACATTGTATCACTAGGTGGGTCCTTTGGGAATCAAACCCATGACCTTGGCGTAGTTTTGTCATGCTTAAACAGCTGAGCTATAGGAAAACGTGACATAATGAAAGCTCATACTGTATGTTTATGTGATTTACTAAATAGATTTATATTTTCCATATACAGTAACATGTACCGATAACTTGCAAGTACTGTAAGATATTGAATGAAAGAAGAACCTCTGAAGGAACATGGTGGTGAAAAATATATATTTTTACTAATATAATATATTTTATTTTTTTATCTGTATGTATTTTGTTTGTATTCACGCACAAACTTTTTGTATTTTGTATTCTCACGCAAATCTTTTGCTGTAAGAAGCATCCAAAAGAAACAAAGCCGAATCAAAATACAGATAAAAAGTTTTAAAAGTCCTAATGTGAACAAGAGAATCAAAGATAAAAAGCAACAATACATCCATACAATAACCAACAATACACTGAATAACTGAATACAGTACGGCGGGGCAACAGTGACAAAACTACAAAACACCATGGACAGGACTACAACTTGAAGTGACATCACAACACACATTACAAAATAAAAGACATGAGAAAATGCAGATACATGACGTTTTCATTCTCCCCAAAATTATATTGTTTTCTACATATGGGATGGGAGGAAGAAACAGATTTTACGAATTTTGTGTTCATTCACTAAAAATAAAGTCTTTTTTTACTATTTTAAAGGGATAGTTCATCCCCCCCAAAAAATCTGTCATGAATTACTCGCCTTCAAATTGTTCCAAATCTGTATAACAAATCTGTGTTGAAAAGATATTTGGAAGAATGTGAGCAACCGACATTTCTGGGGCACCATTGACTACCATGGTAGAATTGTTTTTGTATCATTTCTTTGTTCTGTTGAACACAAAGAAAGTTGTAATTATATATATGGGTATTTTATTGGTATGATTGCAGGTGGGAGCAGAACCCGTGGACGTCATGTTCTGTATCGTGCGGAGGGGGCACTCAGGAGAGAAGTGTAGTGTGCGTGGAGGAGGACGTGCACGGTCAGGTCTCGCATGTTGAGGAATGGAAGTGCACACATTCTCCACGACCAATCAGCAAACAGGACTGCAACACATTTGAGTGTCCGCAGTGGATGGCCATGGAGTGGTCTCAGGTGAAGGACATTTTATCGCCCTCTTCTCTCTCTTTTCTGCCCATTACTTGACAGTCTGTCCTCATTCTGATAAAGTGCAACAGCAGCGTTACAGTTGCCATAGCAACAGAAATAAAGACACAGAGTCTATGTTCTCTCAAACTACTGTTTTCTTGTTAATAAATATTTACAAATTAAATTCAAATAGATTGCTTTTTATTTTTGAAATGTATGAGGACTTAGTTTACATTGTGCTTTAATTTCTGGTTAGATTATGTCATTTCTTGGGCTTTTCAACTTGTGTAGTTCAGTGCCTGATGAAAGCATTGTTTTTTTCTGAATGTTATATTTTTTGGGATTTAAATCGGAGTTTGTGAAATGATTTGTTTTGGAGGGATTTATAGTGGATTGTAAATTAGAGTTGTTTAGGAGTATTCATTTCTTTCTAAGACTTTTTCTATGTACACAAAAGGCCTATTTCTCTCAAATATTGTTCACAAATCTGTCTAAATCTGTGTTAGTGAGCACTACTCCTTTGCCGAGATAATCCATCCACCTCACTATTGTGGCATATCAAGATGCTGATTAGACAGCATGATTATTGCACAGGTGTGCCTTAGGCTGGCCACAATAAAAGGCCACTCTAAAATGTGCAGTTTTACTGTATTGGGGGGTCTGAAAACCAGTCAGTATCTGGTGTGACCACCATTTGCCAACACATCTCCTTCGCATAGAGTTGATCAGATTGTTGATTGTGGCCTGTGGAATGTTGGTCCACTCCTCTTCAATGGCTGTGCGAAGTTGCTGGATATTGGCAGGAACTGGAACACGCTGTCGTATACGCCGATCCAGAGCATCCCAAACATGCTCAATGGGTGACATGTCCGGTGAGTATGCTGGCCATGCAAGAACTGGGATGTTTTCAGCTTCCAGGAATTGTGTACAGACCCTTATCATGCTGCAACATGAGGTGATGGTCGTGGATGAATGGCACAACAATGGGCCACAGGATCTCGTCATGGTATCTCTGTGCATTCAAAATGCCATCAATAAAATGCACCTGTGTTTGTTGTCCATAACATACGCCTGCCCATACCATAACCCCACCGCCACCATCGGCCACTCGATCCACAACGTTGACATCAACGTTGCCATCTGCCCTGTACAGTGAAAACCGAGATTCATCCGTGAAGAGAACACCTCTCCAAAGTGCTAGATGCCATCGAATGTGAGCATTTGCCCACTCAAGTCGGTTATGACGACGAACTACAGTCAGGTCGAGACCCCGATGAGGACGACGAGCATGCAGATGAGCTTCCCTGAGACGGTTTCTGACAGTTTGTGCAGAAATTCTTTGGTTATGCAAACCGATTGTTGCAGCAGCTGTCCAGGTGGCTGGTCTCAGACGATCTTGGAGGTGAAGATGCTGGATGTGGAGGTCCTGGGCTGGTGTGGTTACATGTGGTCTGCGGTTGTGAGGCCGGTTGGATGTACTGCCAAATTCTCTGGAACGCCTTTGAGACGGCTTATGGTAGAGAAATGAACATTCAATTCACGGGCAACAGTTCTGCTGGACATTCCTGCAGTCAGCATGCCAATTGCACGCTCGCTCAAAACTTGCGACATCTGTAGCATTGTGCTGTGTGATAAAACTGCCTGTTTTAGAGTGGCCTTTTATTGTGGCCAGCCTAAGGCACACCTGTGCAATAATCATGCTGTCTAATCAGCATCTTGATATGCCACAATAGTGAGGTGGATGGATTATCTCGGCAAAGGAGTAGTGCTCACTAACACAGATTTAGACAGATTTGTGAACAATATTTGAGAGAAATAGGCCTTTTCTCATATATATATATATATGTGTGTGTGTGTGTGTGTGTGTGTGTGTGTGTGTGTGTGTGTGTGTGTGTGTGTGTGTGTGTGTGTGTGTGTGTGTGTGTGTGTGTGTGTGTGTGTGTGTGTGCGTGTGTGTGTGTGTGTGTAAATAAATCAATATTTGTAAAAATACAGTTTTTTCTCCATTTACCATTTATGAGTATTTATATTTACTGTATATATATATATATATTTAAATAAATTGTAGTGCATTTAGGATTGATAAAACTGTTAAAGGATACATCTCTTACGAAACAATAACATATGGAAATATACTAAAAAATATGATGCAGTTTATTAAATATACATTTCCTTAAAATATATGATAAATAAATAAATATTATTTTCAATACTATATAGTAAAAATATATTTTCTTTACGCAAAAGATGCAGTGCCTTTACTTGTTTATATGTAACTTGTCATGTTCCAGGATATTAAATGAGACTTGAAAAGTAGGTTTTATCATTTTTGTGTGTTTCCTGCAGTGCACAGTTACCTGCGGCCCGGGTTTGAGGTACAGAGTCGTGTTGTGCGTGGATCACAGGGGGCAACATACAGGCGGCTGTGACCCTCACCACAAACCCCACATCAAAGAGGACTGCCTGGTACCCGTCGCCTGTCACAAACCACGAGGTACACACAACGTATCACTTGCAGAGCTTCATTTCAATATCAATTTGATATGATTTTAGTATTTCATATCACTACTTTTTAGATGAAATATGTAGATTACTGACACTTCTCTTGACTTGATTTTTGAGCTTATTGCAATGCATTGTGGGATTGCCCTTATCAAGGTTATATTTGGCCAAATGTATTAGTTCACTATTTGTATGGCACACGCAGTGGTTGCCTATGTAGACAGCTTAGAAGGTTGTATGCTGCTTAGCTGCCAGGGCGGGTAGTAAAGAGTGAATGTAGAACAGAGCTAAAGTGTCTGCAGCTGTCAGAGAGGAAAGTGAAGTGTGTTCTGAATGTGAAATGATGCAGAAGTGAGGAACCACTCCCTGAGCTCATTGAGAGTCAGTCACGGTGTGTTTTAAAAGCGTTTCTCTCTACTTAATACACACCTGAGATCTCTCTGCCTCTCTCTCGCTCATTCTTTATATTCCTGTCAGATTTCTGCTGCCTTTGTCATTTTGTTTCTCTTTCAGTATTATTTTCTCTCTTTCTTTTGTATTTGCCATAATAGAGAAGAAACCTATCACAAATCACACTTAAATCTTGTTTTTTTATTTATAATGTTCACAGGTTGCTCTTTCACAGCGCTGGAGATAATCTGGATATAAAAAATAATCTGGATTTGAGTCGGAGAAATGTTTGAGTTCATATTGAAATCTTTAATAATGTTGACTTTTGATTGCAGACTTGACAAATCTGAGCTCAGTTCGAGACGTTGTTGAGATCTCTTCTCAAACTCTAATGACAGAGACATTTGTGAGATTTCTGACTGTTTTTTTTTTAGGAGAAATATCTGAGATGTTTCCATTTGCTCTCCATTTAATGTTGTTGATGTCTTCCCTGTTGAAAAAAACAGCATATGCTGGTTTGGTATAGTTGATACTGGTTATATAGTTTGGTTTTGATACTGGTTTGCTGGTTTAAGATGGTCATCTGCTGGTTTAAGATGGTCATGTGCTGGTCCTTAGCTGGTCATGTGCTGGTTTGGTATGTTTTGATGCTGGTTTGCTGGTTTGTGCTGGTTTAAGATGGTCTGGTTTAAGCTGGTCATGTGCTGGTTTAAGATGGTCATGTGCTGGTCCTTAGCTGGTCATGTGCTAGTTTGGTATGTTTTAATGCTGGTTTGCTGGTTTGTGCTGGTTTAAGATGGTCATGTGCTGGTCCTTAGCTGGTTTAAACTGGTCAAACCAGCATCAAAACATATCTAATCCAGCATATGCTGTTTTTTTCAACAGGGTTGGAAAAATAATCGCTTAATAATTAAGCCATCTTAATAATTAAACTGAATAATTAAGGTGGTCATGTGCTGGTTTAAGATGATCATGTGCTGGTTTAAACTGGTCCTTAGCTGGTCATGTGCTAGTTTGGTATGTTTTAATGCTGGTTTGCTGGTTTGTGCTGGTTTAAGATGGTCATGTGCTGGTTTAAGATGATCATGTGCTGGTTTAAGATGATCATGTGCTGGTTTAAACTGGTCCTTAGCTGGTCATGTGCTGGTCCTTAGCTGGTTTAAACTGGTCAAACCAGCAACAAAACATACCTAACCCAGCATATACTGTTTTTTTCAACAGGGTTGGAAAAATAATCGAGATACTGAAGACATTTCATCTGTGATTTTCCTTTCTTATGGGTCGAACGCAAACATTTACTCATTTTTTTCCAAATGTAATCTTAATGTACGACAACAATTGTCCATTTTGCACCTCTAGTTCTTTTAAGAAGTTTTAACGAAACATCCGAGATAAATTTGATATTAAATGAAGCATGACTGAGAAAGTAGCCAGGTTTCCTGAATCTTTTGAGACTGTCTGATAAAACTCATTTACAAACCAAAACCAGGTCAAAACAAGCATTTATTTGAACAATGCTATGAAAACGAACTTCCACAACATCAAAACAGATGAAAGCACTACATATGAACACACATTCACGTCAACGGCGGTATTTTCAGAGATCAGACACCCGGGAGGTGAAGCAATACACAGAAGATACATACACTATTATTCTGTTCCTGCGTGTCTTCATAAATATCCAGATTTTTGAAAAGAACGGCCAAAGTTTATTTTGGTCATCAGCACTTTCTGCACATTTTAATACAGACTGTCGATTACTGATCCTGTCATAACGTAATGTTTACTTTGCAGAAGAGGCTGATATTGAAAGGGGAAAAGGGATTTAACTGTGTTTATAGTAATTTACCTTTTTAAGGCCAAGTCATGTAAAATATAGTCATGTGTGTTTGAGAGACAGAAGAAGGGAGTTAATCATGCTTTATTTATTTATGTCACGTAACAGGAGGTTTTCCTCATTTAACAAACCTGACACTTCAGCTTAAAACTAAATCCTTCTCACAGATGTTTTACACGTGACGCTTTTCTTAAATCCTCAGCATTTCACGTTAAAAGAATAATTCACCCCCCAAAAATTATATTCTGTCATTCTTTCTAACCCTCATGTCATGTGGGTGTCAAGTCATATTTTTGAATAGAACACAAAGGAATTAAATCATGATGTCCTTTAGAAAATTGATCAGTTGTGTTTTATTTAAGTATCAACTTAGTCTCAGATGTTTCTCCTTATTGCTTAGGAACAATAAAAACAGAAAAATAATTAATAATGGATGAAGTGTCTGGAGGTGTAAATGAATGTAGATTGTCGATGTAAAATAATCTGGATTTGGGTAAATTGGATGAGAAATGTTCATATTGAGATCTTCAATAATGTTGACTCTTTGATTGCAGACTTGACAGGTCCGAACTCGGTTTAAGACATTGTCTCTTCTGATACTCTAATGACAGAGACATTTGTGAGATTTATGACTTAAACTCAAGAAAAACATCTGAAACGCAGATGAGAGGAAAGTTTTTGTTTGCTCTCCATTTAATCTCATTGATGTCTAGGAAAGATCATTTCAACATTATCTGTGCTTTTTCTTTCTTATGGGATTACATTATAAGGAAAATATGAATATTCAAAAAAAGCTTGAGTCAACTGTAAACTCAACGTCTTCAATGGCAGTGGCTCCCTCCCCTGCTATTTCATCTAGACTTTGCCAACCGTAAGGACGCCTGCCATCAGAGAAACCCAGAAACCCCCAAAACCCCGAGCGAAGAGCCAAACCTCGAGCTCTCTGCATGTTCTGCTGCGAGTCATGACGAACAGAGTTTACTGCCGTTCTACAGCCAACCACAGACAGCTGTGATAATCCCCTTCCAGATCAATAAATGGTCGCTTACATAAATATTTGGTTGTCACATGAAGATTTATGCTCAGCTTTATTAGCTGTGTTTGGATTGGAGGGGGCTCAAAATGGCTCTTTAACCTTCAGTAAGACATGACCCAGCGATGGTACTACAGATGTTCTGGTGAAATCCAAGTGTCCCTCAGCGATGATCTAGTCAGTTGGCTTGTTTTGTTTTCTTGTCGTTTTTATTTGACACTTTTATTCAAAGTAATTAACAAGACACTTTGGAGTCACCTGAGGTTAAATCTCTTACCCCAGAATACAGTGGTTGTTGTACACGAATTGCCACTTGCAGGTTTTGGACGTACGAACCAGCCACACTCAACCTAAAGACTGGGATTGCCAAGCTCTCTTTGCAATTGTATAAACCTCAGAAACGTTTGTTGGAATGCGAGTTAAAATCCAGTATGAATCATGTCCGGTTCCATGCTAAAAAGAGTGGAGTAACTGTTGCATGGAGATTAATAAAGCGTTGTGTGTTTTTTGTTGTTTTCTTAGAGAACCAACCTGTTGAGGCCAAGCTGCCCTGGTTAAAACAAGCTCAAGGGCTGGAAGAAACCAAAGTAGCCTTGGACGATCCAACGTGAGCCCATTTTCCATGTTACACTATAGATCTATTGCTGCAGTATCATGTGTTTTTCAATGAGAATGATTCCCGTAATTCACCGTTTTCTTGGTTCACAGTGATTAAATGTGACTGAAAAAATGTGCTTCTATAACCAATAATCCACTGAACCATGAATATTCAGATGTTCCATAATACTGTAGACCTGTATTGTAACTCTGTAGTCATGCAGAAGAACCCTTTCACCTGTTCCTCAAGTTAGTTGGTGACCTCATACCGGGAACATTCTTTGTACTCTCATCTCTGTTCAACCAGAACTGTAAAAGAAGCTTCATTAGCTGGTTTCTCACCCAAATAAAATGGACAGAGTGTCGAGCGTGCCTGCGTTCTGACCTGCATGTGTCAAATTTCCTTTCATTACTTCAACAAGGCCCGGCGGGCCACTCTCTTTCCCTGTGTTGTGGTATTATTAGAGTTATCCCCCCATCTCTGAAATGATACCCCTGTTAATAGCTGGCAGGGGAGCTACGCGAACCCCCGCCGTCCCCACTGAAAGCCGCAAACTCTGGCCTGCCAGCACCTAGACAGCAGCCAGTCCCTGTGGTCTACCAAAAGCATCTATCACAGAGGCTCGTAAAACGAGAAGAATGAGGGGTGAAAGTGTTTAAGAGTTTACAGAAGAGGCATTCGAGAACTTCTCGCTTCATATATTTGCGTTTGATGGGGGGGGGGTGATTTAAGATCTGCCATTTGCCTGGAAACTGTTTTTGAATTACACCCTTGAGCGGCTCATATCACTCCACGATAGGAGAACTTCCTTTGTGTTCTGCTTCGCTGCTCAAGTAACTAAATTTGGGGCCGTGTGAGGTGGCGTGCATCAGGCCCGTGTACTCGGCCCTATCACAGAGTGACCCCAATCCACTTCGCTGTGGAATTTACGGCTGGATGCCTCCACGATTCAGGCGGGTGGGGGGATTTTGTGGGATGGATGTAGTTGCCGAGTCTCACGCCAGGTCTTATCCCTTTGATAAAAGTGGAGAAGACACTCTATGGAAGGACTTTCTACTCAAAACTGTCTTCTTCCTGAACTCTAATCCTGAGATTAGAACCTCCCTGTCTCGAGTGCTGTTCACTGATATACACACCCACGCTTACTCAAGTCTCCATAATAGCGAAGCAACACTTTGAAGAGAATGTTGTTGAACAAGTCAGCTAAACATGTTTGTAGCTACCTACCCGAATGAAAGGTAACTCTATTTCACCCTTGAGGACTGTGGTTTCTTACTGCTTTAGTAACTCAACGGGACCACACACTTAGCCATGCGTTAGCCAAGCATTTGTAGACTATACTTCATGTCGTAGAGCAAAAAGACGCAACCTCACCGAAAAGCTAACAAACGTATGCACTCACACGCTCACCGACTCTCTGAACCGAACCTGTTTTCTCAATCACATGAGGAGTTCTGACATCATAATATTCCCTGAATGACACTCCTACATTAGTCCAAACATGACATGTTTGGGGCTTATTGGGAATTACAGATCTCATAAACTTTAATCCCATAAACCTGGAAAGCGTTTAGACAGCGGGCGATGTGAGGTGTGCATTGACACCCGCTCTAGGGCAGCGCATTTCCACAATACTTAAATGCTTTTACAGATCTGCCCTGCAGTGGTGCGCCACATGTGTTTTAGCCGAGTTTAATGACAACACCGCAAGATGAAATGTACGCAAAAACAGACGAGCATGATTCGGCAAAGCTCCCGCTCCTCTGTGTTCTCTGCTTTATTGCATTTGTTTTAAGGATTATGTCTTACTTTCAGTTTCTCTCTTCTCCCGTCTCTCTTGCTGTGCTAAATCTAATTACGAACGGATCACGCGAGCTACGAATTTCGAAAAAGTCATTTTCCACTCGCCCGAAATATGGTAAAATCATTCTGTGGTTCATTAGGAGACCTCACCACATTTATTTTTATTATCACGTTTATCCCGAGTGCGGTCGCCTCCTAAATATCAAAGTCTTCTGGTCCATGATACTGCTATGTTTATCACTGTAACTCGGTATTATTTCAAGACGTTTTTTGTTTTGATGTTATAATAGTTTCTGGTTTTATTGTCATAGACGTAATCAGAGCCAGTGGTTAAAGCTCAGCTGGCTGAACCCTACCCTTTACACACGGCATTGTGGGTAATCTCATAGGAATTTTGAAAAATAGGTACAGTGATGTAGTTTTAAGACCTTCTAATGAATTCTTCATTCTAATGTTCCTTTAGTTCATCTGGCGTAATAGCAATGGATCATCAAAGAATCTGTCAATGGATTTGAATCCCAGGCACATACAGTATACTGATCAAATGTAAAGCATTGTATATATTAAATGTATATATAGCACTAGATAAAAGTGTCTGAATAAATGTAAATATGTACACTAAAGGTGGTAAAACGTATAATAAAAACACGATAAACTTTTATTGAAATCTATAAACCTTGAATGATGTAAAACCCCTTAAACTGTAAAATCATTTTAATAAGCAGTTTACAGCTTTCACAGAATGTTCAAGCACCAAATAGTCTAATAATAATCATTATTATTATAAATAATAACAATAACAAAAGTATTAAATTATTGTTGTTGTTAATATTACTATTATTGTAATTTAGTTATTGTTTTGTTCTTGTCCTTGTTACTAATATAATAATAATAAAATATACAGTATTACAGTTGTTGTTATTTGTGGGGTAATAAATGATAAAAAATAATTTATTTATTAAAACCATTTTGTATTTTACAAAATGCAATAAATCAGCAATGTGTTTATGCACAGAGAGCTACTAGAAAAATGACTTTTCATTAACAATAACATTTATAAGGTGTGTGTGTATTTGTGTATGTAGGTTCATTCCGGGTCCGTGGACAGCCTGCAGCGTGTCCTGTGGTCTGGGAATTCAGAGACGTCTGGTGAAGTGTAAAGTGCTACTGTCTTTCACTCGAACTGAAGTGGAACTCCCTGATGAAGAATGCGACGAGGAGAAGCCTCCCTCACAAAGGTCTTGTGATTCGGGCCCGTGTTCGGAGTCTCCAGACTCACCGTGGTGGCCCCTGGGGTCCCAGGAGATCCCGGAGCAGCACGGCTACGATTGGGAATACATGGGCTTCACAGCCTGCTCCGCTTCTTGTGCTGCTGGTGAGTCTCCAAAAAACCCATTACACAAAACAACCTCTGTAATGTATTCACTGATCAAACAGATTTCAAACACGTAATTATTGTGTACAGATTAAGGTCATGTCCAGCTTTCCAAGTGAAATAAAATTGGCATGAACTCTAAATTTGCTGGGAGAGATGTATAGATATAAACTATAGATATTTAAGAAACTCGTATCCCAGAATTTTTTTCATCACTGTGTTTTGTTTGCAGGCAAGCAGATGGCTGTCGTCAGGTGCGTGAGCACCTCAGGAAAGGAAATTGTTGATGACGTGCTCTGCAGCAGCTCCAGGGCGCCGCTCTCCTCGTTTCGCATCTGTAACCCTCAGCCATGTCCTGCAAGGTACCATACACATACCACTGAGTAAAAAATGGGAAAAACATTTCAATCTTAAAATGAGGTTGTATGGGTATTCTCCTCTCCTCCACTGAAAAGTACCAAATAAAGTGCCACAGTGCTACTGTGGGATTCTTGGAAGTTTGATGTCCCGTACTGTATCTTCTGTAAAACAAACTATGATTTTCCATCTGATACTGTACCAGAGTTTTATTGTATTTTATTTTAGTTTAAATTTGTTTAATTTTGTCATTTTATTAATTTTATATATTTGTTATTTATATATATATATATATATTAGGGCTGTCAAACGATTAATCGCGATTAATCGCATCCAGAATAAAAGTCTGTGTTTACATAATGTACTGTATGTCTGTGTACTGTGCATATTAATTTAGTACTTATAAACACATACATGTACACAACATGTATATATTTAGAAAATGCTTCCATGTATTTATTTATATTTGCCAATAATTAAAATTATAGGTAAATGTTTATTAATATTAAAATTATATATTTTTCTTAAATAAATGCGTATGTTTTTATAAATACAAAATTAAAATGCCCAGTACACAGACATACATTATGTTAACCCAAACTTTTATTCTGGATGCGATTAATCGTGATTAATCGTTCGACAGCCCTAATATATATATAATAAATAAAACTTTATTTATTTTATTTCAGTTGTAATTGTAAATGAAATCTATAATGACAAATTTAAACTAAAATAAACTATGTATAGTTTTTATTTATGTTCAGGTAATATTTTTAGTGCCTTTTTTATTGTCTTTGGGTCTGTCCGTCAATGTCAGTTTTACCAGGCAATGTAGACACCGCTAACTGATTTATTTAACAACAAACATATTTGACTTTGAAACATGTTGCGTGCAAAAGAAATGAAAAATAAATACAACAGGAATCATCCGGCTCTTTTACAAGGGCCTAAAATTGAACTCGCTGGGCTAAATCACATTAAAGTACCAATTTCAGATTGAATCTAAATAGCTTGTCAGACTGCTTACAATAAAAACATGTCATGAAAATAATGTGTTTTTCTGTTAACTGTCCGTTGGCCAAGAAAAGCAGGGCAGCTGGCGTTTTAAAGCGATGCATTATGGGATAAATGGTTTTCTTGGAGCGAAATGATTTTCTTTTCTTAGAAGTTTGATGTGCCGCTTTTTACATACAGCCGCACAGAACGTTACAGTAGTTCAGATGTTTCTGGAAATGAAGCGAGATTGTTATCTCAGAAGTGCTAGTAGTAATTCGAAATGCAAAGAATTTTGGCTATATGATCTCCAGTCAGTTCAAGCTACAGTATTGCATGTCATGAAATGCCAGGGTTCATAAAACTTAAAGACCAGAGGAACGTAAAGAACGTAACTTCATGTTTTGCATTATCGCAACGTGCATACCCCAGGAATATTTAGCTAAATTATAAACATAGTGACCCATAAACCTAATCTACTGTATGTTTGCATGTCTTTGTTTCATCTTGAATTTGATAGAATTTAAAATTGACTTTTAAAAGCAATATTATACTTTCCATTTCACTGAAATATGTCACATTATGCGTTGTGATTGTCTGGAACAGTTATGAGACGAATCTGCCGATGTGTACATGTGTGTCGTGTATAGATGGGAGGTGAGCATGTGGAACCCGTGTTCCGGGTCATGTGGTGTGGGACTGCAGACACGCAGTGTGTCGTGTGTGAGGCCTGTGGCTGGAAACCGCACAGAACCAGCGTCCAGTAAAGACTGCGTGGAAAGCAGACCTCCAGAATTACAGGCCTGCAATCAGGTGGCGTGTCCACCCGCCTGGCTGACTGAGAGCTGGCAACAGGTTAGTGACCCCCTTCGTGAAATAAAACTCCACACTTTAAATAAATGCAATAATAATCGTTCTTTAAAGGAGAATAACTCAAAAGCAAAATTCTATTCCATTCGATAATAAATCGTTTTTCTGTTTTTTTATGCAGACTGTTGAAATGTTAAAGGGATACTTCACCCCAAAATGAAAATTCTGTCAACATTTACTCACTATCGAGTTGTTCCAAAACTGTATAAATGTCTTTGTTCTGATGAACACAGAGGAAGATATTTGGAAGAATGCTTGTAACCGAACAGTTCTTGGCCACCATTGACTACCAAAGTAGGAAAAATTACAATGGTGGTCAAAAGTGCCCCAGAACGGTTTGCTTTCCTACATTCTTCAAAATATCTTCTATTGTGTTCAACAGAACAAAGACATTTATACAGATTTGGAACAACTCGAGAGTGAGTAAATGTTGACAGAATGTTCATTTTGGGGTGAACTGTCACTTTAAGATTATGCTGTAAATGGAAACCATGTAAAAAACAATTTGGCAATAGGGTAAGAAAAGTCAAAAATGACCTGAAAACACGTCTCATTATCTTTATACACAGTTTACTTAAGTAAATTTTTTTTTTTTTGCTGGGGTACCAAAATATTGATATATTTATATAAATGAATTTAAATCTTTTTTGAGCTATGCAATGCACATTATTATTATTTTTTACCATATACTGTTATAGTGTTATTCGTACAGTATCTATTTAAATTTTTCTGAGAATTTGTAAGAGGAATGTCTGAGACCAGGTTGTAATAATAAGTTCCCATATAAAAGGCTAATATTTTTAGTTGGCAGTGAAGGGGAAGATGAAAAAGAAATGAAAGAAAACAAGGCCGATAACCTGGAGTCTTATTAACATTCAAAGATCCACACAAATCAGTATTTGGCATTTCTACTGTAAACTACAGTTAAAAAACATCTTCACATCAAGGGTTGATGTTTATATTCACTCGAATGCTGCACTTTGCGTGTTTGTGGAGGTGTTTGGCTGATGCTGACAGCGGTTTGTTTGTGTTTGTTTGGTGTTTGTTTGTTTTGTGAGTCAGTGCTCTCATTCATGAGGCAGAGGATCACAGTGGCGTAAAGTTTACTGTAAACAGAGGTTGGCTACAGGAAGCTACCGAAGATTGACAGACGAGGAGTGTCCCGGAAACAAACCTGCGGCACACAGAACGTGCTTCATCTCCGACTGTCTCTTGCCCCGTCTGGAAGGAGGAGAGTGGTCAAAGGTGGGAATTACTTTAAAACTATATATATATATATATTTATATATACATACTGTATATATATGCATTGATATAAAAACATATGAAAATAAATTGCTTACTGTTTAGGTTAGAATTAGTGTCGTGATTTATACAGTAAATACTGTTATTTAATAATAGAAGTCGATGGTGTGGTCCGGTGGTAAGGTTGCAAGGAAAAAAAGGAATAAGGAAAAAAACATAAACACAAATATTGAAACTTTGAATTTATAATAATATTGAAACTTAATTGTGTGTGCTAAGGAAAAATCAAAATAACTGTATGAAAATCTTGTAATATAATGTAGAAGTATTCGGAGCCCTTTTAGGGACATGGTGGTGAAAAAAATGAGAGGGAAGAGAAAAATATATTTTAAAGCTTTTGCGTTATCTCGCAAAAATGTTGCATTCCCCGGAGAAACATTGCGTTCCCTCGCAAAACTTTTGCATTCTCTCGCAAACATATTTGTGTTATCTCGCAAAAGTTTTGCAAACACATTTGTGTTATCTCGCAAAACTTTTGCGTTCTCTCGCAAACATATTTGCATCATCTCGCAAAACTTTTGCATTCTCTCGCAAACATATTTGCGTTATCTCGCAAAACTTTTGCGTTCTCTCGCAAACATATTTGCGTTATCTCGCAAAACATTTTGCGAGTTCGGACAAACACTTCATATTTAATGTCCTGCTGGCAGAATTTAAGACTAGCTCTGTACATAAACAGAGCTAGTTTTGCGAGAGAACGCAGAAGTTTTGCGAGGGAACGCAATGTTTCTCGGAGGAACGCAAAACATATGCGAGATAACGTAAAAGCTTTAAAAAATATTTTTCTCTTCCCTTTCATATTTTTTCCACACCATGTCCCTAAAAGCGCTCCGTAGAAGTAGATAAAAAGATGTAGATGAAAAAATCCCATATAAGATACATGGTAAAAGATGCCAAGTTGCATTCTCTCATGTTGGAAAAAAATGGGTAATTTAAATCGGTGTATGTGTGTATGCAGTGCTCTGTGACTTGCGGAAAAGGCGTTCAGCGTCGGGAACCCGTGTGCCGGAGACAGACGGCGTCCGGTCAACTAGTCACTCTGGACCGGTCGGCCTGCGGTGGCCTTTCCCTCCCTCCTTTAGTCCGGAGCTGTCGCATGAGCCCCTGCAGCAGTAAGATCTTCATTCATTTACACGAAAGTGAAGCTTTAATTGAATTAATAACAGAATTGCAAAAATATTGATGTCAGAAACAAAAAACAATGGACAGGTTGTCCCGACCCCATCTCACCCAAAAGCTTTCGGACCTTAAACAAACAGAGCACAGAGCTACTGAGCCACAGTGTCGCAGTATTAATACTTTTTGGGAAATAAACTTTTCATTGTCTGTGTTTTTAAAATGGCGCAGAACAGATTTTAACATTTGAAACAATGACAGACTTCACATTTATCTGTTATTAGATCAAATCAGATTATATAAACTATTAGCGAGACCTGACCTGTGTTTGACCTTCCTCTCAGCGCAGTCTCCAGATATTCTGACACCAACAAGTTGACTTTGTTCGGGAAACCCGTTTTTGTAGCAGCTTGTGGCAACAGTAATATCCTACTTGAGTTTCAGGTTTGGATTTCTGTCATATAAAAAGCAGGCTTCTGTAGGTAACATTTCATATGTTGTCATTGCGAAACCCGTGAACTCTCCATGGCCATGTATAAGAGCTCTGTGAGAACATATTAAGAACTTAGTTTGGGTTCAAACCAAATTTCTGGGTTTATCATTTTGTAAATCTGTTGTATGGTGGAACAGTCATGCAGCGTATTTTCATTTTCTTGAGTGTCAAATATATTCATGGTTTCCTTCTACTTTTTAAAGTTAGTTTTGTGTTGTATGATTTGACTTCTTAAGACTCAACAAAATGAACTAGTTTGGCAAACTCAAAACTAGGACAATTAAAACGTCTTGTTCCTCTCTCCGCAGAGCACAGATACTCCAAAAATCGTTGCCCTCAAGTCATGGGCCTGAAGCGCATCTACATTCAGACCAGACAGGAAAAACGTCTCACTTTTACTGTTGGAGGACGCGCCTACCTTCTACCCAAAACCTCCATCGCCGTCAAGTGTCCGGTGCGTCATTTCCCCAAAGCACAGATCCGCTGGGAGAAAAATGGGAAGGAGCTAAAAAGCTCAAAACGTCTGAGCATCACCAAGTCTGGAGCGTTGAGGATCTATAACCTGGATGCTGGGGACATCGGAGTGTACCGTTGCTGGGCCAACCAAGATTCAGAGACGTTCGTCCTGAAGCTCATTGGCCACAATAATAGACTCCTGGAGCATCCTGACGGTTTGGAGAAGGATGATGGATTTCATCCGTACCTCAACAAAGAGGGTGTAAAGTGCCACGAACAGAAGGGATCTGCAAAGAAAACTTCAAAATCTGACCCGGGCTGGATGCAAAAGAACGAGTTTTACCGAGATGACAACGGTCAGCCAAAGGACACTCTTGCTTTGGGAAAACACTCGGGGGCTTTTGTCCTAGAACCAGCGCAGTTTGAGGAGCTCGTGAGGAACATCACTCAACTTGCCGAAAGCGGAGACGTGACGGATGAAATGGCGTCGCTTCTAATAGGCAAGATCATGGAGGATTTGGCCATCACTGAGCACGGGACAGCTAATAAAGAATTGAGCACTACGGTGGATAATTATTTGAATAAGACCCCAAACTCTTCGACACCTTCTTTGGGGAAGGGGATTAAAAAAGGCAGCGGAGCCGCGATCGTTCGTCAAAAGCATCACGGGTCTGCAATGAGCTTCCAGAGGGATCTCAGGATTCATGTGGGAAGGACTGCTTATCTAACCAATGCTACACACAGCCTCACGCTGATCTGTCCCGCCCGGGGATCACCTCACCCGAACCTGTCCTGGAGCAAAGATGGAGCTCCGCTACAGAACAGCGAAAGGTAAAGCACAATAATATGTAGTGTAATGGGTCAAATATGCCGTTCATTGATGGTGATGCTTTTGGGTTTTGTTCACATGTATTTGTTTGATAATAGTTGATGCTTTTACACAATTTTGTTTGTATTATATATAATATATAACATTAAATATACAATTATGCTATTTTTATTTATTTATTTATTTATTTATTCTGCGTATTCTGTGAAAACGTCACCATATTTTGGTTTTGTTTATATATACGTATATATAATGCATGGTAACATAATTTTGTTTGTATATATAATTGTATTTATTATATATACTGTAAAATACATATAATATTTAATTATTTATTCTTTGTCAATTCAACCGCATTTTGGAAACTTAGCCATTTTTGATTTTTTTCATAAGTTGTTGTGTAGAATTAATTTATGCTTATAAATAATTTTGTTTTAATATATATTGTTTTTACTCATTTATAATTGTTTTGAATTAATTAATTGATTATTATTTTTATACATCATTTTGTATTTATTATATATGATATAAATATATAACATTTATTTTTAAGTATAAGTCGTTATTAATAGTTATTAATAAATGTATTAATTATTAATACATTTTTTGGTAGATAGACAAACTGTATTGAAACCCAAAATATTAAATGCCATGGATGAATATTTAGTGAGTAATCCACTATTTTGGGATTCAACAAAAAAAAGCAACAGCTTTTTACTTTGCGAGGTTTGTGCGCAAATTAAAGGGGGTGAAAAAGGACTTTAAACTAATGACGGCATTATTATTTTATTTTACACAAATATTGGTATAGTAGATTTATTGGTAAATTCTATTGACTTTAACTATCCTTGATATGCCAGTGTTGACACTTCAAACGTTTTCTGATTCACCAATACACTAAATATTAATCCATGGCATGTCATTTGGTTTTCTTCATTTCTTGACAGCCATGGCCACTACATCACTCCTGTTATGTTTCATAGAAAAAAACAGCGTATAGGTGTGGAACAACATGAGGCCTTGAGTAAATAATGGCAGAGGTTTTTTTTGTGTGAACTTTCAATAAGGGCAATAAAATGACACCAGCGTTCTGTTGACTAAAATACATTTTCAACCAGAGTCCATAGCACACCTTGATTCTCATCCAACAAACATGGTTTTAAAAATGTGTGAAGTTCAGCTTAAACACAACAAGCTATTTTTTCTCTTTATGAAAGCAAGACTCCCTATGTACCTCTGAGTCCAGCGTGACTGATCTCGATTGAGCAGCCACATATTCCAAAGGCTTGTTAATCACCAACCCACTCAAATATTCACCTCAAGAGCACCCCAACTCTCACGTTATGCGGTTTGTTAGGGTCAGAAACGCTGGCTGCACTTGTTTCAGTCTCTCCAGGGTCGCATTGTGGTCTAATAGTCTGGTCTACAACGTTGGTTGTTAAATAAAGTCATTGAAAACATTGATTTAGTAATTCAGATTTGTCCAGTTCAGGGCCTTAATGTGGCCTCCGCACAGACAGTCGCCAAACATTGTCTGCCCCCCTTCCTGGCAAACGCTGGGTGACCTGAGACAGACGTGGCTGTACAAACATCGTCCGGGCCTCCTCTTGCAACTTTGGCTTGGAAATCCTGCAACGTTGGTGTGACATGTGAAATACTGAAGTGCTTAAACTTTCAGTGGTCAATTTTGGCATGCTGTGATGTTGGTTGTCTTGACAGCCAGTGATTTTATGCTGTACATATAAGTGCATATGAAATCCACATACTGTATCAGAACACTTGATGCACCAAATTACAGTATACTACATTGTTTTAAAAACAGCCAATCAGAACACACAACAGCCAAACGTAACACCCAATAGCCAGTCAGAGCACAAAACAGCCAATCAGATTGCACAAAATATACGACAGCCAGGACACACAGCAGCTGACTACAGTCAATCAGAACACAAAACTAATAACAAAACACAAAGCCAATCAAAACTTACAACCACCAATAAGAACTGACAACAAGCAATCAGAACTCACAACAGCCAATCACAACACACAGCAGCCAATAAGAACACACGGTAGCTAATCCAAACACACTGCAGCTAATCAGAAAACAGGCAGCCAATTAGAACTCGGAACTGACACAGAGATACTCTTAATAAAGGGAGATGGCAGGGTCTGTAATGCTTCCAGTTGGAGAAAGCGTAACGGCTAACGAAACCCATTGGCATCTATTAAAAAAGACTAGCGCCTGAAGCCAGGGCGTTAGCATTAGCCATTACGCTTTTTTGGCTAAAGGTTGTATGCTTTCCATCTAGTGGCTTTAGCTGTGTCCCAAATAACATACTATACACTTTAGAAGGGTAGTATCGTCCCAAATGGAATACTAAATGGCTTATACTAACGGAAGTATATCGGTTTCCCAGACGAGCGCAAATGGCACAATACGTGTGAATAAAAATCTATTTATACACTGTAAATTTAATGTAGTTTTCATCTGTTTTGCCCAGCATTACTTTAGTCATCATCAGATTGAAGCGTTATCACTCTGCAGGAGAGTTTTGCTCTAGCAGCATTCGATAGCCCCGCGTCCCTTCCGCTACTTAAGCGAAACTGCGACCGTTAAGTGCGTGAAGTGTCCACAGTTCCACACTTCATATTTTCGGTTGAAAAAGTGCATCATCCGTGTACTTAAAGCGAACTTCTTTTTTGAGGATTTTCAATGTGAACGCACTACTCGCACTATTTATACTACAAAATGGCGTAGAATAGTGCACGATTTGTGACACGCCTTTTGACTGACAACAACCTGTCAGAACACAGGCAACCACCCGAACACACAGCAGCCAATCATGACAAAAAAAGCCAATCAAATCTAGCAACAGCCCATAGGAACCGACAACAAGCAATCAGAACATCCATTCAGATTTCCAGAACTCACAGCAGCCAATTAGACACAAAGGACCCAATCCGAGCTCACGAGAGGCAATCAGAACACACAAAAGCCAATCAAAATTCACAACAGCAAATCAGAACTCAAAACATCAAAATCAGAACACACAACAGCCAATCAAAAAAGTTCAACTGAGGTGAACTGGGGATCTCATTTTCAGCCATTACATTTATCATCTTTCATTTCTGTTTTTTTTGGGATCCTACACAGTCCTTTTATAATCCTTTATTTATTTATTATTCTCGACCATTATTCTCGATTCTTCAACCACAGTATTACACTGAGCTGCCAAATCATTTGCCTCCCACTCTATGTTGTCAGGGCTGTTTCAGCCGTGGTCTCAGCTGTGTTGCCATCAGAGCAATGCTGCTTATTCCCATTATAGAACTCCACACTACCCCAAAACCAAACATAACATCACTGCCAGTCTATGCCAGCCCAGTGCCAACCCAGAATAAATGCATTCCATTCCTACAGACTAATATTTACAATTAGGTCATGTTATTCTTCTCTTGCTGCAAGTATTGGGAATATTTCAAATTGCCTTGCTGCATGAAAATTGCCCTAAATTCTTTCCATTTATCGCGAGTCATTCCAAATATTATTTGAACAAACAATGAAGGATCTTTCTAATGCTAGGTAACAATTTGAAATGTATTTATTTGAAGTAAAGTTTGATGTCATTTGACAAAAACGAGTATGTTAAATAACCTGCAGTTACATGTTTCAAACAGAGATGGCGCTAGAGAGGCAAATGTTTGCAGCTTTAAATAAACTATCACACAAACTCTTTTCGTCTCACAGTAGTCTTTATCACATCAAACTTATTACACGACATCAATCTCCATAAAGAAACAAACAAACGCAGCCGTAGCGCTTACGGCCCCGGGGTCCACCTCTGCTGTGGCGCTTACATACCGCTTCTTATTTTTGGCCAGATGTGAAGCAAAACACAGGCGAGGTGATTGACGTTCACAGACTCTGAAGCTGCGTGAAGCCTCACCTTTTAAAGCCCTTCCATTCGAATGTGTCTTGGCACAACAGCGATTCACTAAATCAGGCGCTAACAAGGTGATGTTGCTTTACTGCTGCGGATGTGAATTAAATATGACACACACACACACACAGAGTTCTGGCTGAAGTTGGTAACGGTGTGATTGATGTTATGAGCTGATGAGGTTTATATTACAGCCCTCATTTAAATGAAGAATGTACGGTGGGTTTTTAAAAGCGTTTGCTCGCATTTAGGGTTAGGGATCTGAAGAAACTCGTAACTTTCAAAAATAAACTTTGGCCTGTAACTTTCACTTCAGTAGACTTGAATGATTCTTAAAAAAATTGATTCTGTTAGTAGAAAGGCCAGTTGACGCAAAGAATGATAACTATAAAGATAGCTTTAGCGATAAATATATTAGCGTCCACACAGATGGACAATAACGGTATGTTTATTCTAAGCGCACGTGCTTCAGTTTCACATTTTAACTGTGTGAGCTCTTCAAATTCGAATGGATTTTGATTGGCTATCAATGTTTTATCGTTCAAAAATCGCCAGTCTCTGTATCATTATTATTGCAGTTGTGCTACTGCGCTTTTATAGCAAATATTATTATATTATAAATAATTGGGTTTGTCCGTCTGTCTAATACAATTCATATTTTTGCTGGTAATTGCATAATTTTTAGGTAACAATTTAGTGGAAATATATTTATTTGAAGTCACGTAAAGCTGCAATCCGTATTTTAAAAAAAATAAAAAATCAACTAAAATCTTTTAGCAAGTACATAGAAACGATCTCCTTACCTCAAAACGATTCACAATAGTTAGCTTATATAACTATATTAACGTCCACAACAACGGATTATTCTAAGCTCACGCTACATTTTGAATACGTGACCCCTTTGAATTCAAATCGATTGGCTGTCAAAGTTTTATCATTCATCTGCTGGAAAACATATTCTGAAAATGATCCCAACTCTCGTTGATCGCAGTCATCATTATTATTATTAGTAAAGTTGTGGCGTGGACACTGCTGCTCACTTAAATTTACTGCCATTTTTGATACTTTATAGTTACATAAAATATTTTCATTGGGTCTTTAGGCGTTTTGCTCAAGGACACAGTGGTGGGCTTATGAATCGAACCATCTGGGGTTTAAACCTTCAACCTTTAAATAAAATACATTTGTAACCACTAAGCCACACCACAGCCTATTTAAACGTTCATTTGTTCTTATTTTTAATGCACTTATGAACCATTATCCCTAATGAATTGTATGATTTTACTCACATTTTTCCAAAGACATCATTTAGTCGTTTATTTTTAAGACAGATGTGCCGTGTAGGATAACGTTTGTGATGGTGGAAACAAAGCCGCCGTTGTCTTAAGAAAGTTGATTTTCAGCCTACCTCCGAGTCCACCCAGACGTGCCATCACGCTTTAGATGATATCTTTTCGATGAGTTTGATACTTTGGACATGACTCAGCTGGAGTTTTTATATCAGCGGGTCGGAATGAGTGGGCTTTCATGACGCGTATGCTGGACTGGATACAATGTACATTTTGTGCCGCTGTCGCTTTGTGGGTTTGGGTGGGAGTGCGCTAAGAACTTGCTAAACCCTAGAGGTTTTATTTTCTTTACTTTTTGTCTTAATCACCCGTCTCTCTTCCAAAACGTAGTCAGTGGCCTTGCTGTCTACTGTCTACATAGGCAGCTTCATTAGAGTTTCAGGAGAGATGTCAACAATGTCTGAAACTGAGCTCAGATTTGTCAAGTCTGCAATCAAACGTCAATATTATCAAAGATCTCAATATGAACTCAAACATTACTCGTCAGAATTTCCCCCTCTTAGCCAGTTCGTTCTCCATTTAATCCAATGATGTCATTCAGACCAACCCTGATGTGCAGCCGTGCCCAGATTTAAGTGAACTGACCGGTCGTGTCTCTCTCGCCCACCTCAGGATCTCATGGGGCGGCAGTGGAGAACTTCACATCTCGGGTCCTGATCCTAGAGATGTGGGCGTCTACAGATGCACAGTCACCAATGACTTTGGTGCAGATTCAGAGACGTCACATGTTCTAATGGCTGGTGAGACGCAGTATGTTTTTATATGTGACGTGAGTTGTTTGTTTTAGTCATAAACATGTTTTATTACTTTTCAAACAGAATCTCCCAAGATCGCTGTCTCACGGAGAAACACATCGGATCTGAACAGCAGGAGCGTGATAGTGGTGGTTGGGGGTTCTGTCCATGTCCGTGTCGGTGCCAACGTCACCTTGGAATGCCCTGTCAAAGGTGTGAGAGGATTGGTTTTGACCGTTGTGTTTTGCCCCTGGTTAACCTCTGTGAATAAGTTAACACGTATGAGGCATGGCCCATGCTTAATAGCTCCCGTCCATGTGGTTTGGGTGAAAGATTTGGCTCATTGGAGAGAAATGTTGTGTAAAGACAAACAGGTTTAGGATGCCGGGTTGCGCTGCATCATTTACAAACACTAATCTACTGTAGCAAAATACGGCTCCTGACTGCCTACTGTACAATCATGTTTTTTTACAGCTGTCTATAGATTTCTATCTTGTGAAATTTAACACAAGCATGTCAATCAGAGTCGTTTAGTTCTAGTTATGGATTTTAGTGGACGTTTTATTCAATGATATCTTGAACCATTTGAGGTTTGTGGATTGTCTTAAAGGAATAGTTCACCTTCAAAATGATAATTCTGTCATTTTTACACGCCCTCTTGTCATTTCAAACCTGTATGACTTTCTCCTGCAGAACACAAAAGGAGATATTTTGAAGAATGTTGAGAACAGAAAACCGCTGGTCCCCATTGACTTGCATTGGTTTTGTGTCCATAGAAGTCAATGGGGACCAACGGTTTTTGGTTACCAAATTGTTTTAATATATCTTCTTTTGTGCTCTGCAGATGAAAGAAAGTCATACGGGTTTTGAAAGACATGCACGTGAGTAAATGATGAAAGAATTTTCATTTTTAATGTGAACTGTATCTATAATTTTAATTCGTTTTTTTTGTAGTCGACATGTCCTAGAAACCTGAGTGCAGAAGTAAACAATCACGGAAAAACTGAAATCATCAAGTTTAATTTTTAAATTGTGTTTTTTAGATATGGAGAAGTCATGGGAATCTATAAAATCCTAGTTTGGAAAAGTAATGACATTTTTTTCTGTTAACGTTCAGCTCAGAAATTTTTATGAGTTTAGAGATTGCTCTCAGTGCAACCTCTGTACGGTTATTAAAAAGTAGGCAGTAATAACAAACAGAGGAAAAATCTTGGAGAAGTCACTGGAAATTCAAAGACGTAGGAATCCTAATATCAATAATGATGAGAATACAATGTGTACTTGAATCACATTCAGACACATTTGAAATGCAGTGTTGTGTAAAATCAAGATTTGAAAAATCATGATTTTTATTGTGCATTCCAAGTAATATCAAGTTGGGTTCACTAGAAAAAAGAATCCAGTGTCTTAGTAAATATCACAAAAATAAAAATTATTTAAGTGATTTTTTCAGTGGGACATATTAAAAAGTATAAAAAGTCCTATAATTAATTCCTCTAAAATGTACTTATTTCTTTTCATTAAATAGACTTATATAATATAAGTATTTAATTAACAAATTATATTTTTAATATACACTTAATATTTGTGGTGAATTCGAAAAAGAAATAGAGTTACTTAGATTTACTTCATTTTTTGACTTACATTTACTTAATTTAAACAGTATATTTCAGATTTTAACATTTACATTTTTTAACAGTTTTTTTGTGTGTCAATTGTTTTACCAAAAAAATGGTTAATCACAGTTAAACCTTTTAGAGTGATGTTTTGATAAAGATATAATAACTCAGCTACCTGACAGAATAAAAAGCAACAGCAACATAGTAAAAAAATAAATGATTTATAAAACATTTAAAATAGTTATCTGTTTTTGGAATAAAACTCATCAAATATTACCTGAAAGATTATGAAAAATAGAAAATGTTGCCAAATTTTGTGCTTTAAAATGATTAGTTTGCAATAAATAAAAAACTAAATAAAAATCAAACTGAAATAAAAGTATATTAAATATATTTAGCAATATTAGAAGATTACAAAAAATCACATAACAAAATTGATAAACAATCAGCTAAAATTAAAATAATAAGTCAAATCGTAACAATTTAAAATATTTTTAAAACCACAATTACATGAAAATATCCAATAACTGGTCCTGGCAGCATCGACCCTAACTTCATCCATCACCTCTGAGAGACCAGCCCACTTCTGTGTTTTACATCCCATGAACTTCATAACCAAATCTGAAAATTCGTCTCCCTTTGACTTCCTTTATATTTGCATTTTTAAATAAATAAAAGCCTCTCAGAGGCATGTAACCACAAAACCCATTGTGTTTCTCTTCACTCCCACCACAGTTTATACAGAGATGTTTGCTCAGTGATTCAGTCGATGTAAAGGACACCCGCTGTTAACCAAAGACCCGTCCCGCAAATATCAGCTGTTCTCTCTTTCTCTCATCGCCATCTGTTTCCCTAAGATGAGTAAGAGAGAAACGTGGAATCTGAAGAACGTGTCGGGTCGGCTGCGCTAGACCGACGAAATATGCAGGCATGCTGCAAAGAAATATTGGTAGCGATGTAAGGAGATACCGTAATTTAGTTGTTAAACTGACGGTGTGGATAGACATCCTGTTGGGAGACATAAACTGATGCACACAAGCATCTGATCCAAAAACTCAGAGTCATCGGATAGCAAGTGTAATTCAGTTTATCACATATATACTGTATATATATATACTGTATATATATACTCATGAAAACAGCATGTTTGTTTGTATGATGTAATATATTAATCCTACATCTTATAAACATCCATTCCTGCCTACTTCGTAGGCGTGCTCGACGCTTTACGGGTACCAAAATATGCCCACGCGTGCTCTTGATGTACACACACCTCTCTTGAGGCTTGCGATGTTATTTTCCATTCCTGAGAGCGTGTCTATTCATCAGCTCTCCGTCTACAGGCCGTGCGTCTGAACTAATGTCTCCACTCGGCAGAATCATAAAACTCAGACTCCAATCCATGTGCTGCTCATTATTTTGGCAGGGTTGTCCCGGGGGAAGCGGCAAGAGGGAGGCAATTTGCATTCATTATGCCCATTTGTACAAGTAATTTGTGGCAATCTACAGGCTTCATACTGATCTGCTCTTTGAATCAACGTTTTCTGCGGTTTTGAACGGTTCTGCGTGAGCTTTGATGTTGACAGTTGAGTCTTTGAGGGGTACGATAGAAGTCGATCCGAAATACTGGACATTGTTTGGCGATTTGTCAAAAGCTAGGAGTGTTGAAATTGGTATTGGTTTTGGAAAAGCTGCTCCTGAATCAGCAAAGTGGCACTTTCTGTGAAAGCTGCAGGGTGCTGTGCAGATTACGCTCTGAAATACAGATTTTTGTTGTATATTTAGTTTATAGATTTTTATATATTTCCCCTTTTTAGAAAATGAACAAATTATTAGAAATGGGTAATGTTAAAAAATATTTTTAATTACCTAGTCGTAAAACGTTTAGTGCAAGTTGTCACTATTTTACAAGCTAGCGAATAATTTATATACATTTTTACTATCGTACACTGTAAAAAATTCAACTTAAAAACTTTAGTTCAAAAGTTGCCTCAAAGGTGTGAATTTTAGCGGCATCTAGCGGAGAGGTTGGGAATTGCAACCAGCGGCTCACTCCACCGCTCGCCCCTCCCTTTCAAAGCAGTACGGTGGCTGACACAGTACTAAGATGTCTTTAAGTTTTCGCTTCTTTGCAGAAAGAGATAACGTATTTACGAAACGCAGTTTGTCGGTTTAGGGCTGCTGTAGAAACAACATGGTGAATTCCATGTAAGGAGTGACCCGCGGTGTATGTAGATAGAAATAGCTCATTCTAAAATAATAAAAACATAACGCTTCTTTATTTGAGGTCTTTATACACCTCTGAACACATATTTATGTATATTATTTTTTCCAAAAAATTACACACTGGACCTTTAAAATTTAAAGGCAAATTAGCTTTACAAGTCATTTGAACTTAAATCATATTAAACTGACTACATTTGAAGTTTGCTTTTATTAACTAAAGTGGGTCAATTTATTGAAATAGTACACTTTAAAGTATACTACTAGTACAGCGACATTAATATGCTTGAAGTATGCTTGTTTTAAAGTATACTAAGAGCTGGTATGTGTCTCTAATTCTGTCACAAAAGGTAACAAGCTAAGTGCACCCTATTTGTTGAAACCGTCGATTAGCGTCTCCTTTAAAATTGAGCGTGAATTGATGGATAAAGTGTTACTTGGCTTGTCTCTTCAAACAGGTGTCCCTCAGCCAACAGTGAGCTGGCATCGTAAGGAGGGTCCGCTGAGCACCAGCGCTAGTCCTCTCCTGAACGGCTCTTTACTCCTGAGGAACGTCACGCTTCAAGACTCCGGCATCTACTCCTGCGTGGCTGCCAACGAAATTGGAAAATCGGTGGCGTCCAGCCTGCTACGTGTGGCGGGTGAGTGGCGTTTCTCCGGGGCGCCCGTATGTCAGTCCACAGTTTGCCGGGTGACAGGGAAATCCTCTCGTGACAGCGCTTTAGCGCTAACTGAACCGCACGTTGTGGGTTGGCTTGGTTTTCGACAAAGTCAGCGAACTCAGCGGGAGATCTGCGTATTGATATTGGCATCGCTCGGCACGTTCTCGTTGAGAAATAACCTGCGAGACCGTTAAAAACTGACTTTTTTAGGTCCTACGGGGGTGGTAAAATCCATCTGTGTTACAAAATAAAGAAATACGCCTGTCTTCATTCAGAGCGTCTGTCCCTGGAGATCGTATATAGGCTGAACTTGTAAGTGTGATAGAACAGAAACAGAAGTTGGAAGCGTTTCGTTTTTCTTCGCTTTATCAAAACATGACAGAGCTTCTCAGGTTTCCTCGATTCTTTCAATCATTGAGGTCATTTTTTGTCTTCGCCACAATTAAAACCAGCAAAAATCTTTCAAATGATGGAAAAATGAGATAAATAATAGCGATCACTCAACCATCAATGAATAATTTACCTAGAGAGATATTTCAAGTTTATCGTGATTAGGTTGATTGTGTTTAATGGTAAAATATGTGATGATTAGCTTGTATTCCTCTCGGTGCCAGAAGGATCTGCGGGTGAATCCGAGCATCAGAGTTTAAAGGAGATGAACAGAAAGAGAGTTCTGATGGCCTCGCTGATCGGCACCAGCACCACCGTCAAACCTGGAGATGTTTTAAGGATAGGTTTGGCACTTTTTCTCTTATTTTTTCATTATTCCGAAGGAAGGTCTTTACTGTCTTTCGTGAAAAGCCATGTGACTGCTTTCATCAGAAACAACTGGGCTGTCAAACGATTAATCGCGATTAATCGCATCTGTAATAAAAAGTTTGTGTTTACATAATATATGTCTGTGTACTGTGCATATTAATTATGTTTTTATAAACACATACACGTACATTTAGAAAATATTTACATTTACCAATAATTTGAACCATATATAAATGATTTTGATATTTTTCTAAAATATATGCATAGGTATGTGTTTATAAATAAAAAAATAATATGCACAGTACACAGTCATATTATGTAAACACAAACTTTTATTCTGCATGCAATTAGTCGCGATTAATCGTTTGACGGCCCTAGAAACAACTTGTTTTGGTGTTTTTGGTTGACATCACAGGTACTTTTTAGCCCCTCCCCACTAACCATCTTGCTCCATTTTTTACAGCGTTAAAAATCTTGATTGATAAAATCAAGCTCCATATAACATTTATTCTTGTTATATATTATGTTAAAAATGATGACTGTAACGAAATCTGACAACATTTATTATAAGGTTTTCTCCCCCATTGGTGGTTGCCATGTTGAGGTCAAATGACCTTTATTGGTAGCCCTTAATCCATTACTTCAGAGATGACGTATATTTGTAAGCTAACCCGGAAGTAAGCACCGCGCTGATTCCCTCGACCGAAAGCCTAAGCATCTTCCCCACAGACTTTTGGAAGATAGCAAAAAAATAAGCTCTGTGATTAACAAAGGTTTATGATGTTTACACGTTTCGTCTATCAAGATAATCTTTACAAATGAACACCACATTTGTTACTTTTGAAGCCGAAATACAATCGTCAGAAGTAAAAAGCTAACACGATGCTATAAACAGACTACACTTAAGGTCGCTCGATATCAACGTCACCACCACCAAGCCTCCGACAACTCTTTCAAACTTTATTAAAAATGTGTTCACTGGTAAGTAATTACTAAGTGAATGAATCCGCATCTACGTTTTAAGAGATTTGTGCCCATGTTGCATTATTTGTGAGCTTTATATACGCGATGATGTCTAACGTCCCCGCCACAGGAAGTAGATGCTTTTAACAACTTGTTAGCAACCGCCGTTTTGAAGACACAATAAGGCTTTAAAAAAATCACAAGCGGGTGCTAATTGGTGTGTTTTATGTCATAGAATATTTAGAAATTTCGGCCGATTTATCAAAAACCCATTCAAAAAACCCATAGACTTTGGAGCGATGGACCGGAAGTCCTAAAATGCTATCTCGCTTCCAGGTTTTGCATACAAAAAAACACTTTCAGTGATACGAATATGCCTGTGAATGGCATTTTATGTACAATACCTTCTTGAACTTTTATGTGATTCTGCATCCACGCCACTAGGTTTCATTATGAAAGCCACGAACACTTGCATCAGCTCACAAAACATTGAAAAGAAACTTGCTATTTTTGGCCCGTTTCTCCACACTCCAAACCTCAACACCATTTTCTCCCAAAACTCATCTTTAACCCCCTCAGGTTGTCCAGTGGTCCCAAGCCACAGAAAGCCCATCACATGGTCCTATCAGAACCAGACCCTGAAGCAGAGTCCAGGCGGGAGCTACCGCATGCTGGTGGGAGGTCGTGTTCTGGAGATGAACCAGCTCGGAGGAAAATTCGACGGACGCTACGAGTGCCAAACGCAAACCGGCAACCAGCGTCTCACAGCTTGGGTTCACGTGCTTTCGCAAGGTTAGCGTGATTTTCTGACGAGAGAAAACTTCTGGTATATATCATATTTAATATTGTGATCATTTGAGAATGAAAGTAAGAAAAAGAGAGGAGTACAGAGAAAGTAAGCAAAATAAAACAGAGAGGCTGAGTTTAACAATGTTCAGTTTTATACGTTGTGAAAAAAAATTCCATAATGTATTGCAACAAGCTTGATTAAAGAAGATTATAATGCTATTACTTAAAGATACAATGTATGAAATTACATTGAAATTACAAATGAAATTACATTTTTACTATCGTACACTGTAAAAAATTCAACTTAAAAACTTTAGTTCAAAAGTTGCCTCAAAGGTGTGAAATTGAGCGGCATCTAGCGGTGAGGTTACGAATGGCAACCAACGGCTCACTCCACCCCTCCCCCTGCCTTTCGAAGCACTACGGTGGCTGACACAGGATTAAGATGTCGACATGTTTTTGCTTCTTTATCGAAGGAGATAATGTATTTACGAAACGCGTTCTGTAGAGCCGTTTGTCCGTTTAGGGCTACTGTAGAAACAACATGGTGAATTCCATGTAAGGGGACCCGCGGTGTATGTAGATAGAAATAACTCATTCTAATGTAATAAAAACATAACGCTTCATTATGTTAGGTTTTTATACACCTTTAAAAAGTGTGTATAAGTGCTGTAAAATTGTAAATTAACGTGCAGTCTATTCAGAAATATTTGTGTTTGCTGTATATTTTTATACTTGAACAGAAAAATCTTTGCGTTGTTAGCTTAGCAACATGCTATTCCTATCTGCTAGCACATAACTGCCTATATTTACAAAATGAAGCCCGCACACTCCAACAATGAAATTGTTTTCTTATGGAAAAGCAACTGCTCGGAGACCTCGACCATGTCTTGTTAAAGCGCTGTCTTCCTTTCAGCTCCCACACAAAGCCAGGAATTTTAAAAGCCACAGACGACTGTGTGGACGTTCAAGTCCAGATTTCTAGAAACCTTTAAGGGCTTATAGATACTATAGTCTCTATAAACTCTCATTCTGAATCAGCCACTTGCCTCCGAATATTTCCCTGATATGAGGACATTGATTTAGAACATTCGAATTTCATTGAAGAATTTGACATCAATTTTTATGTGTTGTATAATGTAAAAATTGTTGCCTGCAACCGAATTGCCAATCAAATCCATCCCAAAATATCGAAAGTCGCTGTACAGTAATCATAACGACATTAAATAACTTAAAAATCTTCAACCTGCCGAATAAAAAACAACCTTCCGCCACAGTATAAAAGTATCCAATTCAACGGGAAAACCACAGACTTGGCAACCCTGGTTGGAAATTAACTTTTTCATTGAATTGATTGGCAGTTAATGCTTGGGATTGTTTTAAGGATCGATTTGGTATCTTTATGAAGTCATATGTTCTCATAACTCATGACCGGAATCACGCGCCGTGTCATTCATGTACAGTACACAGTAGAAAATCGTTCAATTAAAATAAAATCTTATACAATTACGTTCTTTATTCGTAAAAACCAATGGGGCCATTCTGTGTATATTTAAGATATTAAGATTTTTATTATCTGCAGATTATCTCTATTGTCTTTATACTATCTGCACAAGAAATGCACATATCTGACAGCTACAGGTTTATTTCGTTGTCTACATTGAATGACTGGTTACCATGTACAGTAAATAGAGAGAATGTATTGTTTTATTTTTGGTGGCCACACAGATGTTTCATGCATGTATTCCACACATAACTAATGATAATGATTTTGAGTGTAGATTTTGAGTGGCGTCTGGGCAGCTGGAGCGCATGCAGTGCTTCCTGTGGTAACCGAGGGGCTCAGGCGAGGAAGGTACGATGCGTGACATCAGACGGCCAGGAGACGCCCCCTTCAGTCTGCCATCACCTTCCCAAACAGATCAGCCAACCGCGGCCGTGCAACCCGCTGGACTGCCCTCCCAGGTGAGCTTCACGTCATCGCCCTCTACCTGTCTCACGAAAAACTGCCGTACTAACTGGTTCAGAAGATTCAGAAGTTAGCGACAGTCGCTCTCTCTTTGATAAATGACCGTGTGATGACGGAACTCTCTGTAGGCTTCAGTAAATAGTGAGCAGAACCCCTTAAGAATTTTCAGAGCTGTGATCCGTTTGACTGCGAGCAGCACTCCGGACTTCTGATTCACAGCCAAAGTGTCTCTTCCCATCAAACAGCTCATTTATCATTCCCTTTCTCGCATCAGTCTTCTCCAGAACCGAAAAGACCATCAGCGAAGCGCATGAATCTGACTCGATGAGCCCAATGGGGCCTGCGAGGAACAGCTATCAGAGATTCACATCTTCTCTCTGTCAATGAATTGGCAAGTCCAGACAAATCCATGGGGATTTCTACCATTTCAACATAGGGTAAATCGGATATTTAGAAGGGCGTTCGTAGTGCAACTTTTGTAATGTGATGTTTTTCAGTGGAACACAGAATATTCTGCAGGAAAGAAAGACTTGATTCTATCCAACAGGGTTTAACAGTATATATTAGCCAGGGCTGGTCAACGATTAATCGCATGCAGAATGAACATTTGTGTTTAAATACTATATGTCTGTGCACTGTGCATATTAATTTTGTATTTTGTTTTGTAAACACGTACTTTATACTATACACGTATAAATTTAAGACAAATATAAAATCAATAAATGTTTAAAATTAAAATTAAATTATTCATATATAAATGCAGATATTTCCTAAAAATACAGTATATATGTATTTGTACCTGTATGTGTTGATAAATAAAAAGTAAATATGCATTATTATGTTATGTAAACACAAACTTTCATTCTGGATGCGATTAATCGCGATTAATTGTTGAACAGTCCTAATATTAGCATGACTAGTCATTTTATGAAGGGTGAATATTTTGTTATTAATACCTATTGTTGCTTTTAAATTTCTGAGTGATTTTTGCGCAAATCACATATAGGCCTAATTGCATTGAAGAAGAAACAATCATTATTAAAAATTTCTACATTTTAATTTAGCCCACACCACAACTAACAATGTTTCAGTGGAATTATGTTGTTGTCATTTTTTTTCATTTCTATTGCGTATTTTACAAATTTGCAGGTTTACAAACCTTTTGTATTTCAAAATACGTGAAAAATCTGTTAATAAAACAGTAAAATGATGTAAAATTACAGGCAATACTAATAATACCAAAACCCCACTCCAAAACCTGCTGCAAAAGCAAGTCGTACTATTGTGCACAAATTAGCAAATTCACACAAAAAAAGCCACATCGTAACATAGCTACGAATTTCCGTGAGATTGCGTTTGCATTTAAGAAGATAAATGTTAAAAAAACGAACGAAATATTATTCATACAACGTGAAATTTTGCGTCGACGCTGTTTTGAAAACCATTTCAGCCCGCCTCATTATCACAGTCCACGTTTTATAGCATGAACCCAGTGAGTGAGGCTTTCACACAGGACAGATAGCGCACACGAGCGCTCTCTGATTTCTGTATGTACGCTCATGCCAAAAACATCATCTGATTATTGCCATGCGGCCGGGTTTAGCCCATGAATCATACGGCTCTGTGAAAGCGCTTAGCGTCAGCTCGGAGCCATCAACAGGAGATCCCTGCACAAAGCTCGTCTTTGTTACTGCCTCTTTCGCTCGAACACAACCCCGAACGCCCCGCCGAGGCTCCGCCGTCCCCGGTGACACGGAGACAAGCTGTGCTTTTCAAAGCCCAAATATACCCAGCTGTTTGGATCACCAATTAGACCACAGCGTCGCACACTCGGCTAGTACACTACAAGAACTTCAGAAGAAACCCCTTACCTCTAATTGACGCTAAACCTTTACTGATCGGCCCATCCATTTAAAAAAATCATAAATAAGAAACATTTCAAAAGAATACAATCATAGTTACAAAGCACGGAAAACAATCTGAGCTCTTTTACTTGTCAGCTGGGTGTCCACAGTGTGGTCCAGATGCTCCAGTGCCTGTGGGCGGGGCTTCAGAGAGAGACGGGTCTCCTGTCAGCAGGTGGAGGCGTCTGGGAGCGTGAGAGTCCTGCCCAGCCCAGCGTGTGACGGGACCCCTCGGCCTGAGGTCCGGGAGGCGTGCAGCTCGCAAGCCTGCGTGGAGTGGATCACTGGCTCCTGGGGCAAGGTTTGTTATGGAAGATTGTTAGTAACCAAACAGTTCTGGGGCACTATCATAATAGCGAAAAAACTACTATGGTAGTCAATAGTGGCCCAGAACTGTTTAGTTACAAACATTCATCCAGATACCTTCTTTCTTTTTGTACAGCAGAATACAGAAATTAGCTCAGGTTAGGAACAACATGTAAATGATGACATTTTTACTTCTCATCTGTTGTACTATTGCAATCGAAAATGTATTTTTATACCTGATCATCCCTTCAAGAATCTCCATCCTGTGTGTTTCATGTCAAGATAGTAAATCACATTAATGTGTTTAACAGTGCACAGGTCGTTGTTTGGGACCGGCAGTGGCCACACAGAGCAGGACTGTATCGTGTCACCATTTCACCAACTCTACATCCAGAACATGCGACGCAAAAGAAAGGCGCAGGATTTACACTCGTTAACAATACTTGTTTTTGCACGCACAGCTGAATGAACTTATTTTTATTCATTCATTTGGAATAATTACCATGTTAACCTTATTTTTAAACCCCACTCAGGCCTCCGTCCATAAGGAACTGTTCGTCCGAGCTGTGTGACGTGCACTGGAAGGTCCTGCCGTGGAGAACGTGTACGGCAGCGTGCGGCAGCGGCTTCCAGTCGCGTCGAGTGGAATGCGTCCATCGGCAGAAAAAGAAAACTCTCCCCGACCAGCACTGCGCCTGGCAACCGCGACCAGTTACCTGGCAACACTGCAACATCACTTCCTGCAGCAGTGAGTCTTTCGCCTTTATATCATCTTTTTTCTAGTAATAAACAAGTTCTGACTACTGATCTGTTATCGGATTGTTTGCAGATGACTCGCTCTGATTTCTATTGATATCTAACGCATTGACATTTCAACATTGTAAGGCGTGACTTAAGTGTGAAAAGAATCTTTTTTGGGCCTCTTTCAGTACTCGTGTTTTATTAGGGAAAATATTACCGACCTGAGGGCAAAATGAATTGGCCCGTTTCGTCACTCTTACGACCTGCTGTTTGTCCGCGTTTTACAAGTTATCACAAACTCCTGAGAGAACACCCTCGTGTTCTCATGCTTTTTACACTTTTTCAGCTACGGTTCATTTCAGGAATCCCATCTGGCAACTGCATTAATATCGCCGAACAATAATGTCCAAACGTCTGCCTTGTGTACCGTACGTTGCTCTTCATAATTTAATTGAAATGTCATTTTGAGTCATCTCGATTGTTTCTGGGTGCAGAAATATTTAATAAAACGATGCCAATAAATGAGTTATTGTTTTTAGAGTGTGATGGTGTTTTGGCTTGATTAAAGATGTAGTCGTGATATTTCCCTCATGAAATAATGTAATAAGGTTTGTGAAGCTGAGCTTTACGGTGGATATCGTCACGCACAGTCCGCACAAGTTTTACATCGACTTCCATTGTATGGATACAAAGCCACTGAGACATTTCTCAGAATATCTTCTTTTGTGATTCACAGAAGGAAGAGTCACATACAGGTTTCGAATAACATGAGGGTGAAAAAATGATGATTTTTGTTAACCTGTTAGCGTTTTTAATATTTTTTGTCTTTCTAGGTGAGTGTCAGGACAGAACACATTACTGTCCAGTGGTGAAACGTCTCCGGCTTTGCCAGGTGGATCTGTATCGACAACGCTGCTGTCAGACTTGCTCACAGGACACCAGCACTACCTAGTGACCATCAGAAGAACTGCACCTGGCCCAGACACACTGATTGTCTTCATTCATACAGAAAACCGTCATCGAAACCCTCAGACACTTGAAGTGCTTTGAAATAAAAGATGTCTACCAGTGGCAGATGAGTGTATTCTGGACCACTGGATGCTCACTGGATGTCCAAAGACTCGCCTTTGATTTATCTGGCCCAAACCTGATATTCCATGTATGTTAATTTAAGAGACATGAAGTTTTGTTGTGGATTTGAGGAGAAGAATCCTGTTGGACCAGGACGGAGGTTTAAATTGAACTTGAGTGACATTTCGCCATGATCTGTTATTTTATCAGAAGCCCCTACCTTAATATCACATAGTGATGTTTTGTTATGTTTGTACCTGTAGAATGTATGACGGAAGACCTGTTGATGTTCCGCAGAAGTCTTTAGATGTACTTTTTGTGTTATACGTGCTGCATTGTAAATACGTCGTGTATATAATGTGTTTTCAAGTGCAATATTGTACATTGAGTGAGGAAAATGTTGATTTTACTTCCATACCTCTCGGTTTAGTTTATCTTTATAATCCATATTTATGATCGAACACAGCATAATGTATACAATATTATGGTTTCCTACTGGCTTTTTAATGCATGGATTTGAATTACACAAAGAAAAGTTGTCATAGGTACATAAACCACTCACAGAATTTATTCGTGAATTTAATCGATTGCATTTTTATTGGTGCGTGGAGGAAGCATTGCTACGTTGCATCGCCAGTGTGCTACTATTCATGTCAATATATCAGAAACCTTCTATGTGGACAAATAAAATAAATACGGTTTACCAATCAGTTTATATATTTTCATAATATTAATTTCTTTTTATCATTTCATTTGATATTGTGAATAATAATGCACACAACATTCTGTAATGTTTTCGTTAGATGCAAAGATGCAATTCGTAACTTTTTTTGGTTAACAATAAACAAAAATCTTGCCCCGATTCACAGCGGCAAGATTATAATGATTTATAATTTATAAGAAGTTTAGAAGAACCTATGTACGCAAAAAAACATAAAAGTACGCAAAGTAACCTGCAATTTCATGTTTCAAACACAGATGGCGATAGAGATATGTTTGTTTTTATTAGCACATGTGTCAGACAGATTCAGATTTCAGTTACTCAGTTCTGTACCTCACATAATATCTCCTAAATATTGTATGCGTATTAAATAGTAAACCTACGCAAGCTAAAACTTAATTAATAATTTATGAAAGGTTGTTTCATTCACCCGTTCCCTTGTCTTAATTCATTAAGATATCCCGCAGGATAAGAACAAATCTGAGAGAACAGATAGTATGCTAAGTCATCTTTATATAAGCACAACACGATGACTTTCTCAAGCTATCAAGGCCATTTCCTTAGGAGTCTCCGTCACGTCAGCCGACGTCAACTTGCGGAAGAACCGGTGGCCTTGATCGTCGTAGTTATCGAAAACGAACCCCGGCGGAGACTCGAAACTGGCCGGGCACATGCTGATCTTCTTGGGTGTGAACTCGGTGCGATACATGGTGTCGTTGTCTAGGGGAGCGTCGGACTGCAGAGGTGCATTATGGGGCTTGAAGCTCTGGCTGGGCTGGGTTTGGTGAGGGATGTAATGGGCCTTGAAGGTGGTAAGATCTTCCATTTTCCCGCTGGATCGGCGCATGTCCTCTTGCTTCCGGATCAGGGTTTGACGTTGCGACACCCACGGCTGGAAGTCGTCCCTCATCGTGGTGTTGCCCTGAAAGGGCACGGAAGACTTCTTCGGGAGCAAGAAGGGTTTGGCGGATACGAAGGGTTGGACTTGGTGCTTGATGTAATCGGTGTGCGAGGTGGTGGTCAGGTCCATGTGCGCCGTGGGGCTCGTGTACTCCACGCACTTGTGGACTTCGGGGAGGGAGATGGGCCACTGCTGAAAACGCTCCCGGAATTCCGTGTTGCTCTGGAAGGGCTTGTTGGAGGCCACCTTGAGCGCCTCGGGTTTGCAGCTTCTGGGCAGTTGACCCGGCAGGCCTTGGTAGTCTTTGCGGTGTGTGGTGAGATCTTGGAACGGTTGGTTACTGGGTTTGTATTCTTCCGGCGGTTTTACGTAACGGGCCTCCACAGGGTGTGGTACGTATGAAAGCTTGCTGCTAGTCGCGTTTTCAAAGGGAGCGTCGGAGAGCTTGGCGATGTTTGAAGGCTTGTAGCTCTCACGTGGCATGAGACCCTTGTGGACGAAATCATCCTGGAATGTTGTGGAATTCCCAAATTTTGTAGTGGGGGGATGATACGTCCCATCAGGCTTGGTTAATTCCCGGCGGCTGATTTCCCACTGACGAAAATCCTCTGAGAAACACGATATAAAATGTTTATATTGTTAAAAGAAGTCATTTACTGTACAACATAGACGTGAAATACTTGGTGCATGATTAACATTTCATAATGTTGGTTCATAACAACTTTAACAAACTAACAGAATCCCAGCTAACAAAATATATAATAATGACGTTTTGCCGTTAAGCTATGTATTTATAATTTTTTTAAATCTCCACTAACAATGTACGAATATTTTTGTACCAACGTTTTTAGAACATTTAGCAATGACGTGCTGTGATGTTGATAAAATGCTCTTTTAACATTACTGCAAGAATGTTTTTGGAAAGGTTTAGAGAAAGTTTCCTGTTCCCTGGTGTGTAATTGCCCTTACAAGGATAAGTATACGTCAAGTTCATTGTTGTAAGTACAGTATACTTAAGTTAAGTTCAAGTAGCCTATATTTTTAAGTATACTTTACGTAGTAAGTGTACTAATATCAATGCAGTAGTGACATACTGTGTGTCTTGTTATTACAGTAGTAGTTGGGAATTGGCTCACTTTTTGGGTTGTAAAAGTATGCTTTTAAGTGTAACAGCAGTAAAGTTTAAACACAAAAAGTTAACCGTTTCAATTTTTTGTACTGCAACCGTGCTACAAACGTATAAATATACTGATAGTTTTTTAGCATTCTTATTTATGAAAGTGCGCTTTGAAGTATACTTTCGGTAAAGCATTTGTTTACGTTAGTAGTTTTCATACTGCAAGTATACTACAAGTATATATATATGCAAGTTCTTTAAGCTAAGTGAACTTAAAAACATACTTTTGCTTACTACACTGTATATATTATTTATATAGATTATATTTGTACTGAATTAACTTGTACATGTGAATGTTAAGTATGTAAAAATATGCAAACAACAAGTCAAGTATACTTAGAATACTTCATTATTCTTTAAATTATATTTTCATCAAACGATTGAGTACAAATGAAGAGTTTGGTTCCAAAACGCTATAAATCCATTTTGATTAATTTGAGTAAAAATGTGCTTTCTTTACAAAGAAAGTGGCAAGATGAAAACCACTATTTTCTGTTTCAAAGTTTCACATAGCATCTTTAGGTTCTAGTAACATAAAAAATGCAAATCCAGATTTTGATTTTAAAAGATTTATTGTAAAAACTGATCATTTTTCCCCAAAATGCAACAAATCCATGACAATTAAAAAAAAATGCAATAAATCCAATGAATCAATATAAAAGTTATTTTTCATATTGAAACTGTTGAAAATACACAACAAAGTGAGTTGATCCACATATGACAGCCTCTGAACTCAATACAATACTAATCTTACATACAAGCACTGGACTAAAAATACATTCAATCAGTCATCACACCTAAAATGAATTCAACGGGTCATCTTTTTAATGCTATAAATTAGTGTCTCATCTTCTTAATCTCCTCACGTAAATGATTCGATTTCGATGGTTTACGGCACAAACACCGTCAAAATCATTCATTTTTGTGTTTGTTTGTTGAACAGAAAGTACAAAGTAGATCAGGGAAACTAGGATGCCGACCGTATTCAGAGCGCCACCATTACTGTTTACAGCGCGTGGAATGGTGAGCTGTGATTGGCTGAGCGGATATATCGCATTCTGCAGAGAAGTGAGACTGGCGTATATTGCGGTTTGGAAAGAAAGGGAGAAAACATGACAGAATAACACGGCGGATATCGCATTGCATAAAATTGTAAAATGCGTAAAATTAAAAAGTGACGTTTTCAATATCGACCTAATATAATACTGATTTTGGCTGTATAATAACTCTTTTTTTTTTTTTTTAATGGCGTTTACCGCGTTTTGGAACCAAACTCTTCAAATACAGGCCAAATACATTTAGACTTTTCTGTCAGAATGAGTCATGTAGTGTCATTTCGAGTACATTTAAATGACATAAAAAGTAGACTGAAAGTATGCACACTTGAAAAAAACTTATTTTTAGTGAGGGTAGTTAAGTTGTCGTACATGTCATGCTCCTGAAGTTTTGTGAAACTACATCCTCAGTAAATACCACATGACCTAACTGACAAAATGTCATTACCTTTGTAGGTGGGTACAGTGTCCAGCTTTGCATTCATAGTATGTACTCTCTCTTTAGGGCGCGAGGAAACGAATGGCTGCACTTCATACTGATTGAAGTCTTGTTTGTAGGTGGTCCCTAAATCAATCTGTCCAGGTTTAGGCTTGTACTCCGCCTGAGGTTTCTCGGGAGGGCGCATGACCTTATAAGGGACATAGTCTGATCTAAAACAAACAAAAAAAAACATAGAGAAAAGCTTTACATCTTACACGATTGCACCAAACTTTAGTCATTATGAAATCTTTCTTCAATCAACACTGTAACAGTTTATCAAAAAATGACTGTTTATTAAATATAGGTGGGACTTCTAATTAAAACGTTTTACACAGTTGCGTACAGTATATGGTGATCTAAAGCTCGCTCAAGGACGTAATGTTCAGATTTTAAATGAATAGTCTGAACAATCCCCAGCAGGTGTTTAATGCATCCTGTATGTAAGTAACAGACTGTACCTGAAGGTGGTGGTTCCATCCATGCCGTTCTGGTGAGCTTTGTACTCCTGTTGGGGCTTGAGGCTTTTGGGACGGATGTGACCTTTGTAAGCAGGATATTTCTCAGAATACTCCGTCACCACGTTACTCTGACCTCCTTTACTGTACAGTGCCGTGGCCTGATGCGTGCAGCGATGACGGCTAAAATAATAAAGCCAATTATTTGGAAACAATGGATGTGCGTGCTCAAGAAGGCTGCAGATAAGCCATTACTCTCATTCAGATCCTTCAACAAACACTTATCAGTACCTGCAACACCCTCACATGTTTGTGTTGTCCGGGGCAACAACTACACAACTTTGTTTCTAAAGCCTTGTACAGTACATTTGTTTAACTATGTGGAGGAGCTGACTTCTATTGTTTTTTATGACATTTTCTATTCTTGAACCCATAAGCTACTGGACATCATTAGATTTAAAGTGAAACAAAAAAGTGTCCTTTCAGTATTTCCATATATTTATTTACCCAAAAGGTTTTATGCTTCGTTATATTAGAGAATGCATTAAATTATAGACACACACAAACTCACATGTTTAATTATCTATGTAGTAAATGGGGACATTCCATACACTTCTGTTTTTATAAACATAAACTTTATTAACTAGATTTTGAGTTTACTAATGTAAAAGTCCCCAAAATGAGGTTTTGCTCACTTTTGGGTATAGTTTGTCCCAAAAGACAGCTAAGTAGATCCTCACACACAGATTTTTTGCATTTCTAATTGTGTAATGCAAAACAATTGAAGACGTATTAAAAATAAAATATAATTAAAACGAAGGAAATGAGATTTCAATATAAAGTGCACTTTTCAGTCCCCAGAAATGATTAAAAGTTTAAAAATAAATAAAAATGATTTCAATGGTTTACTTGTTGTATCAAAGGTTATAGATTATTAAATGTTTTAAAATAAATAAAGACTATTTAAACAAAGATTTTGCACGTCCTCAGGATTAGGTTTCAGGATGTGTTTCCTTAAATTCCATCATGTCAACATAAATGATTCAAAACACGCGTTCGTAACGATATTAAACACAAAAATATCATCTCACCCACAGCTGCACATCTCACAGACACAGAGTCGTGTCATTTTCCTCGGTTTACCGCCGTAAAAACCGTATTTCTTCTGTCCTGTCTTTACTTCACACGGACTGCTCTACTTTTCTACGAGCGTCCTGTTTCCCCGGCAACGATCAAGCGTCTTTGGCGACGACGCCGCCGCGTGACGCGATACGTACGATGACGCTGTTCGAGCACACTTCCGGGACCGGGAGGAACATGTGAGTGTCTGTTGTCATTTCTAATAGTGAAGATATCAAAGTTTAATTAATAAACGGGTTGTTGTTAGCAGTTGTGTTTAGCGTAAGATTACCACGTTATACGTAAACAATGTTCGTTTGTTTGTGATAAATATTTTTAGTTAGCTTGTTAGCCATTAGTGATCTAAATGTGCGTGTATTGAAGTTGCACGTTTGTGAGTAAATTAATGTGAATGTTGTGTTCTCTTACAGCACAACACAAGCTGATTTTGTCAAGAACGACACATGATATGATTTGCTGTTTTTAAACGTCACTGCATTACGTTGCAAAATAAACCATCTGTGATTTATTTAAATAAAAGAAAGATACATTTGTAACATTTTATATACAAACCTAAATATATTAACGTTTGAATGATACCATAATGTATGCTCTGTGTATAGAAAATCAATACTAGTATACGTGGACATTTTTTGGTTGTCAATGTGATGAACTATCAGTGGTTACTTGACACGTGTTGGTTAAACTTTCTTGTCGAAACTCACATATAATTCAATGAAGTTCATTTTTTAGGATCAATGTTTATGCACTGTTTTGATATAAATATTATTTTGTGATTTGTTCCCTTGGTGTAGAGATTTAAAATGGGACACACAAGTTTGGAGAAGATCATTGCCCTACAGAAGAAAACTTCAAGCATCAGGAATCTGTGTATTCTTGCTCATGTGGATCACGGTATGTTTATAGAGAAGTGTCTTTGATTTTATTTGTATGAACATTCATGTTTACCACACATCTTTAAAATGAACCTTTGTGTTTGTAAATGTGTGTTCCTCATAGGGAAGACGACATTAGCAGATTGCTTGGTTGCCACGAATGGCATTATATCCAGCCGGTTAGCAGGAAAGGTAAGCAGACATCAGTCCCGTATTAAATCTTGTACTTACAGCATTGCTATATGAAATGAAAGCATTTGGCTGATAAGAATGTACTGGGTACATTTGAAGAAATTAGCCAAGAACTCATGGGTAGTTGACAAAAAAGCGATAAATGTGTCCTATGGTGTGACAGCAAAAAAATCTGAAAAAACTAACAATGAAGATAAATCTCTCTTATGCTATTTTATATTATAAATATATATATATATATATATATATATATCAATACTATAAAATAATATATTGTTAACAGTTTGCTTTCTAATTTTTTTCTGTCACACCATAAGACACATACGTGTCACATACTTTTATGTAAATACATTTTGACATTATTTTTGTTAATGTTATGCAAAAAACATTTATGTAAATAAAGTATAAGTGCATAATGGTATAATATTTTGTCCAGAATTTATGCTATTTTGAAAGAACAACAATTTTGTATTACAAATAAGATACAAAAAATGTGTTAATATTACAATAAAAAGCACAGTACTCCTAACAATATACTTATTTTTCCTTATGCGAAATAATCTCCCTCTTTTGTTTATTTTGGGTTGAAACATGAAAATGAATTCTAAACTCTTTTTCTTCTGTAGTTGAGATACCTGGACAGCAGGGAAGATGAGCAGATAAGAGGAATCACTATGAAGTCCAGCGCCATTACATTACATTACACAACAGGTGATGGTGTCCACCGTCTGTAGCTTTACTCTTACATCACAACGCACCTGTTGTGTTCAAAACTGTGCCTTTGTCATTGCAGGAGAGAACGAGTACCTCATAAATCTCATCGACTCTCCCGGTCATGTGGACTTCTCTTCTGAAGTGTCCACTGCTGTCAGACTGTGTGATGGAGCTATCGTCATTGTCGACGCCGTCGAGGGAGTGTGTCCGCAGGTATGTCTATGATTCAAGTCTGTATTCACATGCGGATTTCATTGACAGCTTGAAAAGTGTTTGATTGTGTTCCTCTGGAGTTTTTTCTTGTTAAATTAAACATTTGCATAGACATACATATTTAGGTCTACTTTATCATCTTTCATCTTATAGGATGTCATGTCAGAATGTCTGATATCATCATGCATGACTATAATTTTATTTCTGCTTTAGACGCAAGTTGTTTTACGTCAGGCTTGGCTGGAGAACATCCGTCCTGTGCTCGTCATCAACAAAATCGACCGTCTGATCGTGGAGCTGAAACTCACATCACAAGAGGCGTTCACACACCTGCAGAAGATACTGGAGCAGGTGACGCTTTCGTTTTGAATGTTATTGTGTGTTGAAAGTAGGACTGTCAAATGATTAATCGCGATTAATCGCATCCAGAATAAAAGTTTGTGTTGACATAATATATGTCTGTGTAGTGTTCATATTAATTTTGAATTAATAAACACATACACATACATGCATATATTTAAGAAAAATATACAATATTATTTTTATAAACGTTTATTTATAATTTCAATTATTGGTAAATATAAATAAATACATCTGAATATTTCCTAAATATATATACATGTATGTTTATGTTTTTGTGTTAATAAATACAAAATTAATATGCACAGTACACAGACATATATTATGTAAACAAAAACTTTTATTCTGGATGCGATTAATCGCGATTAATCGTTCGACAGCCACGTGCTTTAACCATTTTTTTATCAGTGAAGGTTTTTGTGTGCTCAAAGCACAATTTAGTCACAATTTTCTACCCTCCATTTAAAACATAAGTTCAGTTTTTATTTCAGTGTTTCGTCCCAAAGCATCAATGAAAAAATATCTATTTTAAGTGTCATTCTGTTTAAAGACTGCACATTTTTGCTATTAAATGAATGCATTTATTTCAATATAGCTCCCAATCACACTTAAAGAGACAGTTCACCCCAAAATAAAAAAGTGTCATCGTTTACTCACCCTCAAGTCGTTTCAAAACTTTATAAAAAGTCTTTGCTCAGTTGAACACAAATGATATATTTCGAAAACTGTGTGAAACCAAACAATTCTGGGGCACCATTAACTAGCATAGTAATTTTTTTCCCTGCTGTGGAAGTCTATAGTGACCCAGATCTGTTTGGTGTCAAATTCTTTCAAATATCGTTCCTTGTGTTCAGCACATCAACGAAATCACAAAGGTTTGGAACACCTTGAGGGTTAGTAAATGATGACAGAATTTTCATGAACTATCACTTTAAATGCTGTGTGTTCTGTAGGTGAATGCGGTCACGGGTTCGTTATTCACCTCTAAAGTTCTGGAGGAGCGTGCAGAGAAAGACGCAGGAGCTCAGAGCATCACCACGGAGAACAGCGCTGGAGATCAGGTGTACGACTGGAGCGCTGGTCTGGAAGAAACCGATGACTCGGATCTCTACTTCAGCCCGGACCGGGGTAACGTGGTGTTTGCCAGCGCTATAGACGGATGGGGTTTCAGGTACATTTTGAATTCTCTCTGAAACGGCACACTTGGTCCTGTAGGTGGTTGTAGTACCTATGTTTAACCACAAGATGGCGTTGCTATACAAGATTGTAACGTCATTGACATGCGTTCCACGTTACGTAATGGCTGTTTCAGATACTTGAAATAAGTGCTGGAGAGCGCTGATATGAGAGTAGGTGGATTTCTGAACAGTCTGACCCATTATAAAACAGAACAGAGCTCTCTGAAGGGAATACGGATGTTGTGTTAAAGCACATTCGGTATGTTTCAGTGGATTTAAATCACAGTACACACCACTATATATATTTATTATTAATATATATATTATATATATATATATATATTTCCATGCATTATTTGCTCATCCATCGTGTAATTGCAAATGAAATAACATTACAAATATTGATTTGAAAATCGATGTTTTTTTGAGACAGGGTCCATCAGTTTGCAGAGATGTACAGTCAGAAGATGGGCATCCGCTCCTCGGTTCTGCTCAAGACCCTGTGGGGAGATTTCTACCTCAACACTAAAGCCAAAAGAATCATGAAGGGAGCGCAGGTAGTGTACACTAAACTTTTCAAAAAAGCATTAGAAATGACCATGGTAAACATAAAATGCCATTATAGATGAATATGATATTGTAATGAGACGCCGAATGAAATATCATGGGATTAGTGTTGTTAATACAATAGGGCCATTCAAGATTCGAGAACTTTATTGCCGTGTGTACTAGGTACAATGACATTTCACTTTTCATGAGAACAGGGTGGAAGGGGAACAAACAATTTACAGATACGTTAAAAATACTGTAGGAAAAATGCATATCAATCGAATGCAACCGTGTAATTAATATAAAGACACCCTTATTACATTATGAAAGTAAAAAATAAAATGCAATTTTACATTTTAACAGTATAGTAGGTTGTGCACATAGCAATACATTGAGTGTCAAGTGGAAATAAAGGGTTTGAAGAGAAGTTAAATACAATTTTTAGATAAATTGCAGTTTGTTTTACCTTGAAGGAATAAATCATCAAAATAGGTAAATCTGCCCTATGATTCTGTCCAGAATTTATATTAATGTCATTCCAAACCTGACTTTGCTCTGTACAACAAAAATTACGATTTTTTTATGGCTTTTTTCTATATAGTAAAGAAAACAAACTACAAAATTGCAAAGCATCACAAACGTATTATCAAATTATGTCTGTTTTACTTCATACGAGTGTGATGAACATACCGATATTTTAGGTGTTATTTTTTACTGATAATCATGTTTTTTTCAGTGATCAGTGAATCAGTGAGTTGATTTCAGATCAGTGAACTGGTTCTTTTGGTTCGGTTTGTAAACGATTCATACACACCTGTTCCTAGATCAATGGTTTATTATAAAATAATAGTTCACATTCTTTATATGTCTAGTGTATTCTTTAAAAAAAATCACCTATTTTCATTGAGTGAGTAAATGTTGACAGAATGCTTAGGTGAAAATGTTTCTTTAAATGCATATGGATTGTTTACAGGTTTATAAAGGATGCTGTATTACAGTCTTTGTGAATGGAGGTTTGTAAGCAGTCGCATCCGTCTGCTCCGTCCTGCAGTGGGTGACAGACAGAAAGTGAGCGGACAGTGTTACTGCGAGTATTGTGACAGCAGACAGCCTCCATTAGATTGCAAGAGCCATTTAAGACCTTGATATGCAGCTTCAGTCATGCTAATGGACATCACTTTCTCATCTGAAGCCTCACACTAATGACTTGAGAGTGCACGCACACACACCTTCCCATGACCAGATGAACAAACACAACAGATCTGAATTCAGTGTTTTTAGGGGTTAGTGCTTATTTGTTTTGTCTGGATTTGTTGGTTTAATTATAAATTAAAAATGGAATTCATACAGACAGTGACTGGAATACTGAGTTTTAAACATGCTTTTAATTTGTAACTTAAAATTCAGTTTTTTATATTTTTGTAATTTGTTTAGTTGTAATCTCTAATTATCTGATAATAAGTGTATTTTTTTTTGGTTTGTAAAAGTACTTACGTACATACTTTATTTTCTGACAAAATCGTGAAGCGCTCTTGCTGTAAACAGTGTTGGGTGTAACTAGTTACTAAGTAATTAGTTACTGTAATTTAATTACTTTTCCCTTGAAAAAGTAAAGTAAGGGATTACTCTAATTTTCCCTGTAATTTAATTACAGTTACTTTTGATGTAATTAAACTAAATACTTTGTGTAATATATGTGTGTGCAATAGTGGAATTGACATCAAAATTCAAAGTCTAACTTTAAAATCTGTGCTTTAATGTATAATTCTCACATTTGTAATACTTTGGTCAGTTAATAAGAGTACTTTATGTAGTTTAATATTATTTATTTGAATGAATTAAAAGAGCCCTTTCATGTCTATCCTTGAATCACTTCTTAACTAATCAAGGTTGATGTAGGATATAGAAAGTCATTAGTAATAAGTAACTAAATACTTTTTGGAGAGAGTCATTTGTACAGTAATCTAATTACACTATTTAATATGTAATTAGTAACTAGTAATTAATTACTTTTTGAGAGTAACTTACCCAACACTGGCTGTAAACTAATATACTAAAATTCATATTTAAAAACACAGAAATACAGAATTGAAGTCTTTTTGTTAAATTGACATAAATTCACGCAATTTGTGTTTATTCTCATAAACCTAAACAGTTTGATATTTTATCTACCGCAGGCCTAACCATGTGCCCAAAACCAGTCACTCCATGATAAAAGCTCATGTAAAATGCTCAGGATCTGAAGTTGACCTAAAACTAGAAGACCGTTTTTTGCTGCTTTGCAACCTTACCTTATTAAAAAATGGTCAAAGTGCCCTGTACTTTATAAAAGTTGGTTGCACTTTTGCATCTTCTTCTGAAGCTAATAGTTTTAGAGTAATAAGGAATAAATATTACATTGTTGAGAACTTTTAAAGTAGATTTGTATACGCATTAGCGTGAGTAAGTTAACAGGAAGTTGTTAGCAGCCATCAGATGTTTACAGTACGCAGAAAGACGAAACTGAATAATAAGTCATTTAAAGATTTCTGCCTTGATCTGCATCTACCAGATAATTCGGCCGTATTGCGTTCAGAGGACATGATATTATCATCCCAGAGCAATCCATCACACCCATCATTCCACTCCAGCAGACAGATCTCATTCACAGACGTACGACTCGCGGGCGACGTGACCTCCAGACAGCATCATTGATTTTCAGACGACAGTCACAGTCGAGTTTAAGCCTTGAAACTCATTTCAGCGAGTTACTCGACTTGAGCGAGTTTGACCCCGTTCAGTCACATCAGGGCTTTTTTCATTGTGTTTTCAGATGAACAGAGATACTGTAGGTGTTGAGTATTAAAAAGGACCCAACGAATATGAAGCGTACATGACATGGCTTAGTTTGTGTTTGTTTACGGTCTCTGTTGTAACAAATTCAATTCAATTTGATTTATACAGCGCTTTTCACAATGTGCATTGTTCCAAAGCAGCTTTACAGGAGAAAATGAGAAAAACAGAAAAACACAGAAAAGGTCGAACACAACACAGTGAATGGTGTTTATAGAACAAGCAAGGTCATTCTAATAAATAACAAATAGGGCTGTCAAACGATTAATCGCGATTAATCGCATCCAGAATAAAAGTCTGTGTTTACATAACGTATGTCTGTGTACTGTGCATATTCATTTTGTATTTATAAACACATACATGTACACAAACATGTATATCTTTAGAAAATGTTTACATGTATTTATTCATATTTTATTTATATGTAAATGTTTATTAATATTCATATTTATTTTTTTCGTAACTAAATGCGTATGTTTTTATAAATAAAAATGTTATATGCACAGTACACAGACATACAGCACATTATGTAAACCCAAACTTTTATTCTGGATGCGATTAATCGTGATTAATCGTTTGACAGCCCTAATAATAAATAATATCTAATAAAAGCAGTCTCCCAGTGCACCAACACGGCCCTGTGGCGAGGAACCCAAACTCCAATGATAAATAAATGGAGAAACAAACCTCAGTCAGGAGGGCCAGGTCCCCTCTGGCGTGTCACAGCTGCACTCAGTGACTTTGATTAAAAGAGTAAATGTTTATGAAAAATAGGGAGAGCTTATTAGTTGTGATTTAGGAAACTCGCAAACTCACTGTCTTTCTGTTTCAGTCTAAAGGAAAGAAGCCACTGTTTGTCCAGCTCGTCCTAGATAATATCTGGAGTCTTTATGATGCTGTGGTCACTAGAAGGTAACTTACATTATGAGCTGTTCGTACACGTGTTCCATTTGACCGCATGTGTTTTTGGGCTGTAACTCCGATTGTGTCAACACCATCCGATTTATAAATAATGTAATGTAAAATATTGACATATTTTGCGTTAACAATGACAGATGAACTGATATATTGATTTTACGGGAATATGTTTAATTACCTAATATTCTAAACATCATCAGGATCTACATGGTCTTTTATGTACAGTACAGTCTTTGACAAATTATGCAAGAAAAATGTATACAAATGACAACTGGTGATCCTCACAATTACTTATGACAGTGACTCCAAGTAACTGGAGATGTATTTCACACTGTTTATCGTAAACCATTTGAAAAAGATAGATGATGTTGTGCTGTTTATCCAAAAAAACAACAGCTCCCCAGTTCACTTCAACTGTTTATTTGACCAATTTGCAAAGACGTACACAACGCTGGTCTAGAAGAGTTTCCTGGTTCCGCCTCTTAACACTACATAAACGGTGGAACAAAATACAATATTTAGAACTGAATTGAAATGTTAAACATTCATCTTTAAGATTTATATTTGGGTATTTCCCATATTTAAAACGGAAACAGGAACTGCTTCTGAACCAGAGTTTACGACAAAATGGTATTTAGGGCAGTCCTGCCCTACCCAATATGGCGGCACGCTTGACCCATCGCATCAATGCCAAAATGTTCAATGCAGCGTCTGTGTGTTTGTACTGTATGTGGGTCATTCTCACAAAACGAGTGAAACATCATGGCAGTAAAGATTTTTATCAGAAAACATAATTCGGTAACATAGAAATCCACTATACTGTATATTGTAATTTACAAAAACATTCTAAAAAAACAATTGGATGTTCTTCTAGATGTTCTCGAATGACAAAAAAGAATATTCATGTATAATAGAAATAGTGGAAATGAAAAATGTCCATGACTCATATTTTCATCCTCCCTAACATTTTTGAAAGACTGTTTACACACAGAAATATATTTATGTGATGAAACACATCTACTGGAACCTTTCAAATGGCCAACAGGTTAACAGATTCATTTATATTTCTGTAGTTAAAAACGTAATATTCTCTTACATGTATAATTTTCTATTAAAATATGTGTTAATCTGTTATTATCTATGATTAATAAAAACTTGCTTAGAAATCATGGCTTCGCTTTTTTTTAGCAAAACGTGCTATGAGATTGACAGTTTTGGTTACGGTAATGAGAATTTTTAAGGCGATTTTTGTAAAAAAAAAAGTTCAAAATTGTGTTAAACTGCCTGTAAAAGTTTAAAAAACGAAACATTTTAAACATACCATACCTTACCATACCTTTAAAAGGAAATGTGTTTAAGCGACTGTTTTTAAGAAAATCACGTTTGACATCTTGAACCCACATATACAGTAGCAGGAGATGTTTGTTGTTCCCTGATGTAAAAAAATGTCACAAATTGGTGTTGACACACTTTTATAGTGTATATTTTAAAGAGACTTATTTTAAAAGATCTACTTTGAAATGAACATCATCTTTCCATAAGGTCAAAGATATATAAAAAGTTTCACAGATGTTTGTAAAATATAAATATAACCAAAACTAAAACAGGTTAAAAGTCTGATTGGTGAAGTGTGTCGTTTCTGTACCACTACAGACACCGAAAACATCCCGGCTGTCATTCGTCAGTCGAACAAACAGTCAAACTTTTATCTGACCGCACAGGTCGCTTAAACCAGTAGTTCTCAAACTGGGGGCCGTGGCCCCTGGGGGGGGCCCCGAGATGAATCCAGGGGGCCACAGATTTTGTGGCATTTTATGAAATATAGAAATTGATCATAGATTTTATGCAATCAAACATCAGAAAAATAAGACCACCAGACAAAAGAATTGATGTTTCAGCATTGTATAACCGAATATGTTTTTGTTCAAATAAAAATGTTAAATTTAAGATTATAAATCTTTATTTGGGGGGCCACAAAGCGATGCACTCTACACAAAGGGGGCCTTACAACGAAAATGTTTGAGAACCACTGGCTTAAACAAATCGATGGCAGTGCTGTTAACGGTCTGTAAATGACCCACTTCACCTTTAAATGTGAAATAATATATTTCTCTCTGACACCTCCAGGGACAAAGAAAAAGTGGAGAAGATGGTGACCTCTCTGGGGTTAAAGGTCATGCCTCGAGACCTAAGACACTCGGACCCCAAAGTGCTGCTGTGTGCCATTTGTAGCCAGTGGCTGCCGGTGTCTCAGGCTGTGCTCTGTATCCTTTACTACACAAACACCAGCCGTGATCTCATTCCTAACACTTTATATCATATGCGTCAAACGCGCTTGGCCCCTAAAGGTCACATGTGACTAGATTGGGAAACCAAGAAACAATGCCATCTCCAGTATGTAGGCGGTCTTTCCCGGTCTCTGTGTAGTGCTGTGAATGTAGATCACGGTTAATTATACAGGAGCTCCAGTGACGTTATTGGGGTGGGTTGAGTGGCGTTGTCCACCTCCTCAGCCGTCACCCGTCCCGCCGTGACCTCACCAGCTGTACGCGGAGGAAACACAGAGCCCATGGTTATTAGAAGCTCCTTCCTCGGCGATATGATTGACGTGCCGCACAATTACTGCGACGGCAGGTGCTCGCGGTGACGCCTCTTTACAATTAACCGTTTTGGTAAAATGTCACTCACTCCCTTTAACATGTAATTGAACGATTCTGGAAATACTTCACAAATGTGCAGTTGTGGCATGCGATGCAGGCGTTGCTTGTTTGTGAATTGCATGTGGTTGACATGAATAGATACAGTATATATTGAAATGACATAATTGAACATTTACAGTCAAATTCATCTTTAATTGAGTTTATTTTGTCTTTGGATTATTTGCAGTATTATCGTGTTAAGTATTGACACAAATCAATATTTGATCAAGCTATTAATATCATGTTTAGGGCTGTTTAATGAGGAATCGCGGTTAATCGCATCCAGAATAAAAGTGTTGTGTTTACATAATATACAGTATGTCTGTGCACTGTTAATATTAATTTTGTATTTATAAACACGCACTCATACATGTACTGTATATATTTATATATCATTTTAAATTTATATGAACATGTATTCATTTATATATTTTTTTAAATATGTGTTTGCGTTTATAAGTAAAAAATGTAGATGCACAGTGCACAGACATATATTATTATAAACACAAACGTTTATTCTGGACGCAATTAATCGCGATTGATCGTCAAAAACTGTTTATTGCGACTTCCCAAGCTACGTTTGAAACCCTTATATTTTTAGATTTTTACTAATTGTTTGAACATCACAAAAAGTGCACACCTCACAGAAAATGAATATGAATTAAAACGGCATATTTACGATGTTATGTCAATTTCTTTATGTTATATAATGAAAATGTGTTTATAAAATCTGGTCTTCTCTATTTTAAAGAAGTTTGTGAACAGCCCCCCATTCGCTTGCATTGGTTACAATAGAGGTGAATGGGGGGCTGTGCTGTTCCGTTACCAGCATTTTTCAAAATATCTTCTTTTGTGTTCTGCAGAAGAAAGAAAGTCATACAGGTTTGAAATGACAAGAGGGCGAGTAAACGGTGACAGAATTTCCATTTCGAAGGTGAACTACTCCTTTAAGCACTTTCGTTCACTGACCGCTTATAAAGAAATAAGAAGGACTAGGACTTCGATTCATGGAAATTGCCAGCTGTGTTTTCTTTAACCGTGTTACTCAGCGATGGTGTGTGAAAAGCTGCCCAGCCCGGCCGAGATGTCGTCCGAGAGAGCGGAGAAGCTGATGTGCGTGGGAGCGCGCAGGTTCGATTCTCTGCATGAGAAAACGCAGGAGCTAAAAAAAGGTGAGCGCTTGTAAACACAAGTCAACCTGTTAGCAGATGAAGTCATTCACATGTTTCCCACCGACTCCATCTGTGACTTCACCGTCACACGTACGTGCTCTTCACTTACCTGCAGATCTTTCTCTCATCTTCTCCCGGGAATCACGTGCGTGCGTGTTTACTGCTGTCAGTACTTTATTACTTGTATGGCGGAGTCCTTTCAGTGGTTATCATTTCCCAAGACATCTTTATGCCACCTGTTACTGTAGGGTCTTACATTTGAACAGGAACAGTTCACAAGAAAATAAAAGTTCTGTCAGCATTTGCTAACCTTCAAGTTCATCTAAACTCATATGATGACTTCTCTTCTTCAGTTGAACAAACGAGGATACATTTTCAATGAAGTGAATGAGTTTTTGTCCTCTAAAGCAGTGGTTCTCAACAGGCAAAATTAGCAAATAAAATATATTTTAAAGCAACTAAAAAACAAGATATTTCGGTAACACTTTTCAATAAGGTGCTATTAGTTAACATTAGTAAATGCATTAGCAAACATTAGCTAACAATGAACAATTTAGTTTTTCAGCATTTATTCATCCTTGTCAATGTTAGTTCATGTCAACTAACTAATTTAGTTAACTAATTAGTTCATAACATGAATTAATATGAATAAATGCTGTAGAAGTATTGTTCATTGTTAGTTCATGTTAGCTAATGCATTAACTAATTGTTAACTAATAGCACCTTATTGTAAAGTGTTACCGATATTTCTTATTATTTGTCCACTTTTATAATGAATAAACACTTGTCCAGTTAATATCAAGCTCTGAAATAAAATATTTTATTGGGTAGAAACTTTATTGGGTTTTTGTGAGCATTGAATACAATGGGGGGGGGTGGCGGGGGGGGCTTGAAATTAAAAAGTTTGAGAACCCCTGCTCAAAAGGAAAAGTTACCCCCCCCCAAAAGAGGATAAATATGGGGGCATCTCAAATCTTCAAATGGTGTGTCTTGTGACTGTATGTGTGATTTGAAGTTATCGATTTTATATTTGAATGTTGTGTTTACATCTGCCTGTTTACATTTTAATTCTGCTAAATAAGCTCAACACTTTTGGAATATTCTCTCGCAAACATATCAGTTTGTGTCAGAAGACATTTTTTAAACCAACTGGGTTTGCTTGTATTACATGTATGATAGATGGATATACTTATTGAAACGTAAACATTTTGAATTCCATATAGGATAACTTCATGGCGTTTTAATAAATAATTTCTTTTGGTGAAAAAAAAGTTGTGGAAAAAAATTAAGAGATGATTTCAAAATCATTTTTATTCATTTTAAAAGTTACTATTTATAGGTATGTGTTTAGGTAAAATGATGATTTTTGTTTCATTCTGTGAAGTAGTAACCATATTTCTCCCAAATTTACAATCAAAATATTGTTTATTTGCAGAAAAGGAAAACTGGAGAAACATGTGAAAATAACACAAAAGATGCTCTGTATATTTTCAGACCTCAAATACTGCAAAGAAAACAAGTTCATATTGGCACTTTTAAGCAATACAACAGTCATAATTCTACATGTATTTAGGAAAATGTCAACAACTATTTTTTTTGTGTGTCTTGTCATGCTGTCAGTCTTTCACGTTGTTGTTGGATGACTTTTTGTCACTCCTGAGGTTTGATTTAGTTGAAATTCAACAGACACTGACTGGACTGCAATGACCACAATATTTCTAGAAATGCTGATTAAATGAAAATATATGGTGATAAAAAATGTAATTTAAAGGGATAGTTCATGAAAAAACGAAATCATGTCATCGCTTTATTTATGAACGCTTTGAATGTTTTACCAGTTCAAGAACATTTAATATCCCTTACTGGCCATGTAGTCAACTCAAACACCCTACACATCCATAACGGTTTCTTTTAAACACGATCCGCCAATTTAGTGTCTTAAAAAACTTTTGTTTGCCGTGAGCCTTGCTAGAGGCTGTTTTGTTTCTCCAGCTTTCCGAAGTCTTGGTACACATTTCTGATAAGAGTTTGTGTCAAAACGAGAACCTTTTAATACAGCGGGCCCTCAGGCTGTGGTTGAACTCCTGCGTTTAGAGGAAAAGCGCTGCTCAGCTGTACATTTTCTAATAGACATTTCAAATGCGTGAATTTTTAAGTCATTGGAACCTGCACGCCGTGTCCCGTCTGTAATGTATTTAAAGGCAGAATTCTGCAATGAAAGTATAAAATCTGTGTTACAGTCATTTAATGAGAGATTAATCTGTGTTTGTGTTTGTTCCCGCTAGCATTTCTCGATTGTTCGGCTGATGGGATGGCGCCGGTAATCGTCTTTGTGTCGAAGATGTTTGCTGTGGACCCCAAAGCTCTTCCACAGAACAAACAGAGGTATTGAACCTTATGAGGGTTTCTCGCTCTACAGTATGTATTTAAGCCTCGGTCGGTTTCCCATGATGACATCTGGAGAATTTTCAGACTTAAATAAGTTTGATAGTGTCCCTTTAAAGGTCGCGCTGCATTATAACAAGTCATATTGAAGTCAAGTCAGTTTGGAATTACAGGGGAACGTAAACAGATGCTGTACATTTATCAACTTGCACAAAAATGCACACATCCACAACACATACATGACATATAGCACATATAACTGCACTTGAGACGTTCCGCTCTCTATAATAATGCTCTTGATCCTTTGAAATTATAATTATTATATAGTTATTATTATATTATTATTATTGTTGTTATTATTATATAGTTCCAGTCAGACAAAACTTCCTGGCGGGAAATCAAAGGGAATTTTAAGAAAATCTATCAGGATTTCAGTTCCCTATATTTCGCATTATTTATAATATATTATAAATTCCTATAAAATGAATCAGAGTGTAATCAGTATTAAATTGGAATAAAAATGATCATTTTAAAATTCACTTTAAATCAGATACTTTATTTTTTACGTTTATTTTTTTGTTTGTTTTATTGTATTTTAACTTTTCATGTTAATTTTAGTTACTTTGTTTAGCTATTTAGTGCGCTTTTGTCATTTTATTGTTTCCTTATTTTTTTATTAATTTAATAAATGATAATAATAAATCATATTTTTACTGCCTCAATCGATTTCCGTGTATTGCTAAGGCAAGATTTCTAATGTCATTTAGTTGACATGTTTCAGATCAAATTTAGGCCTAGATTGGATTTCAATGAACAGAAATGTTTAAACAGTTTGAGCTTTAGTTACAAACAATAAACCTGCTCTATACAGTATAATCTTCTTTGATTCTTATTGAATTGATTCTATAGAATTGTATGAAATTCCTATAGGAAATCTGTACACATTCCTTTCATGAGTCTAGCGCGAGAGCTGTAGGACCCTGAGTAATAGATCTGTGTGTGTATATGTGCTTGTTTTTGAGTAGGTTTGCAATAGCCCCTGGGTTTTACAAACTTAATGGACCTTGTCCAAACAGTGATGTAGTGCTTGATCGATGCGGCACCGCGCCCGCTCTGTGCGTGCCCCTGTGTGTTTCTTTGTTTCCGGACTGTGAAAATGTACCCCCCTACGGTAATGTTCCTCACTTAGATCATGTTCCTGTCGGTGTCCCGTGTGCATTCGCTCAACCAAAATAAATGTTTTTCAGTTTTTATCATCAGCCAGGTGATCTTGTGCCCATAGATTTGTGCTTGTCGCAGGACTGAGAGCGGACACTAGATGGCGCTCTCAGTAAGCCGAAGCCTCGGCAGACTCATCGCCTGACCTCGTATGCGAGGACACGAGTCGCCCAGACTCTTTGTTCTGAAGTCAGTGTGTCAGTCGAGCTTACAGACGGCAGCCATGGCGGGCGGCCCATTCAGGACTGACCCCAGATCAGACGTTTTCCGTACATTGGATTGCTTCACTGGAGCTACAGAACGAAATTAAGCAGCGTTGTGAATAATTTAACCGAGTGGATCTTTGTTTTCGTCTGTCTGTTCTCAAATTTTCCTCCCACACATGCAGTTTACACTTACTTGCCATGTCTGTCCGCTGTCCAGCTCTTTTGTTCTCGTGCTTGTGTTGTGTTTTATTGCCTTTGTTCTCACCTTTGAGGTGACAGTCTGCAGTAGGGGTGGGCGGTGGCACCGAAATCTTACATTGCAGTAATCACAATATAATGCTTTTGCTAGAAATTCAATAAATATGTGCTTTAAATTGGGAAAAAACATCTTATTTTTGGAGTCACTACATTAAATAGTTTGCACATGATCTAATTTCACCAAAACCAACCAAAAGATGATCATCGTCATCATAAATAAATGTTTCTTGTTATGCAAAAGGTAATACTAAATGAAATGATCTGACGTTGAGATCGGATCCGATGTATCACGTTTGTTGTCACACTTAAAATTAAAACTATTAAAACATATATATTCAAATTGAAATAAGATAACGCAAGTAAATAAAAATAAGAAATGCCGCCTAAGCAAATAAACTAAAATAAATTTAATAAATAACATGTAAATGAATGAATGAATCTAAACAAAAACTGAAATGAAAATAAACCCATATAGCAATATAAAAATAAATAAATGAAAGCACAAATGACAAAAACACAGAAAGTCACACATAAATAAACTAATTTTAACATGAAAAATAATAATATCAAAATAAAAGCTAATTTAAAAATTGTATTAAAATAAACTATAACTCTGAGTACAGTCGTACCTCACCGTCTAGCCGGAGCGATTTTTCGGGCGTTTGTCCAGAAACAGATCTATTCATCACACAAACACACTCTTTGTTCTCTGACCTCACGCTCACTGATGTCGACAGGTAGTCGTGACACTGGACAGGACGCTGATGTCAACACGAACTGTCTGAACCTTATCGTACGAAGAGACGGCCGGATCATTAAAAGCAGATGGCTGGGTGAAGCAGGCTGATGCTTGGCGGCACTTTCGGCTTTAAGGATTGTTTTGATTGGGGGATGTGGAACTCGTGTGAACGCTCACAGACGTGTTTCGTTGGCTTCAGGGGCTTCAGTGTACTGTTTGCTAGGGGATGTAAGGTACGAAGGTAAGTCCATGCGTGGCATACCAAGATACGTGCACGTCACATCATGTGGGGAGGCAGTGAAAATATACAGTACGTGGAGATTTGTGACAGCGGCAAAGCAAAGTTGTTAAAGTCCCCGTGAACCGGAAGTTGCCGATCGTTTTTACTTCTGTATTCTGACACATTTCCGAGTGAAAAGAAATTTCAAAGGCGAAAATGAGTGGGCGTGGCTTTCGTTTTTCTCTGCGAATTGGTTGGATGTGTAAAAACAGCCGTTGCATTTTGAAATGAAACTGGCAGCAGACTGACAGTTGAAGGGGAGGAGTTAAGGGATGCTCCAGCCAAGCCGTCTAACATACGTCATTTGAGATGGATAGTCATTTCAAGGCGAAAGTGCATTTTCAGATTTAAACTGAAGATTATGAGGGCACACGGATTTTAAAAAGAAAATGACCCACATTGATAAGCTATCTACTATAAACTCTGGAATATTTCATGAAAAAATAAGAATTGTCATTTTTAATTTCACTGGGACTTTAAAGAGGCGTAAGTTTGACTTTTAAGGGCCTGATCAGACAGAACACGTCTTTTGTTGTGAGACGCGCCTCTTTTGAATAGTTTTCAGTTGGCAGGGAGCGTTTTGCGCACTGCTTATGCGCGCCGGGCGCCTCGCGTTTCTGCCGCCTGCTGCTCCTCGCGTTTTAGGCAGAGCGCTCTGAGCGCCCGAAGTTGAAAAAAACTCAACTCTGAGCAGAAAAGCGCTTGACGTCATGTGCGCTTTTTTCCATTTTCCAATCGAATGAGTGGAGAGGCGGGGCTTCCCTTGTGGCAGCGAAAGTTTGCAGAAGCTCGGAACGCCTGGAGACATGGAGGAGAAACATGTCGTGGCTGTTTAGGGTTACCTAGCAACATAAAAAAACGCTGCGCGCTGCTCTTTTCAAAGAGTCACCAAAAGAGCAGCGTGGCGCGCCTCGCGTTTTCGAACATGAAAAGCGCGTTTTGTGTGATTGCACCCTAAAGCTGCAATCGGTAAAGTTTGCCTCTCTATCGCCATCTATGTTTGAAACATAAAACTGCAGGTTCTTTTACGTACTTGCTTTAACATTTTCTACTAAATTAAAAAGCACTGCTTTTAAGCACTTGCTCGATAGCTGTCTTTTGTTTTTCTAACTAAAAATGTTACAGATTGCAGCTTTAAAAGTTTCGAACAGCGTCTAACTCGGTGCAGATCGACTCCTTTTCCTTCAGATCTGCTAGAGTCATCGAGAGACGAGCGCGGCTCGATTATGAATGGAAAAAGAGTCATTTACTTACTTACTCTTGAGCCAGTCTAACATCACTCCGTTTTATCTCAATCAAGAATGTTGTGGTTAATATGCCATCGCGCTCGGGCCCTGACCGCCAGCTTCCCGCTAATCCACCCTGGCAAGTGTGAGGAAGGTTCTGCAGGCTGAAGAGATGATGGTCGAATGGGAAAGAAAGAGGACAAGATTTTATTGCCCCAGCGGGTGTTTTGACTGTTTGAGGCTCATTTTCTCTGTTGAACTCAGTCTATTTCCTCTCGCTCTTGTGTTTTTAAGCAGTAACCATCAGGGGATCCAGGCATGAAGTTCTTCATGACCTGAGATGATCCCTTCCCGTCTCGACTCCAGAGTCCCCCACACACACGGGTGCGGGTGTTTCCTCAAATGTCACTGGATTGAGTTACATTAAACGTAGACATTGAACCGATTTCATTTTGTATTTTTGCTACCCTTTCGTTTATATAATATGATGTTTTACCTTTATCCCAGCATAAACTTGGATTATTGCGTAAATCCTGCTTCTTCTCAGCGTCAAGGCTTCCGCTGTCTGATCTGTTCAAGTACTTTACTGTTTATATTTACAGCCAAGATTTTCAATTTCTACCCGAATGATGTCCTTCGCTCGCAGCAAATGTCACTTGCGAACGGAAGATTTGTTGTGCATCGTTTCCAATTACAAGCTGTTATTGTGTCAAATTATGCAAGAAGCATGAATGCATTATCTAGTTGCGCGCAGACGGGGAAGATTTGTTTGGTTTAGGGAGGAGAAGGAACGATTTGTAGTGTGTTGGATGTACATGTACGTATATTCACTATTAAACACTGGTAGTAGACACATTCAACTCATTCGTTTTTATAATGAGGAGATTCAAATTATTCAAGTCCGCAGAGAGTACGTTTTAATTGAAGTTGGGGGCGGGGTATGAATGATGACATCATGCGAGCAATGCTTTCAGCTTGTAAGGCAGCTTTCGTTCACGTTTTCTTTCAACATTTCCTATCTGATCGACGATATGCGCATAGTGATGTGTGTGAAGATGCAATCCCACATGACCTTTGACCCTTTTGAGGATCAGGATACTTAAGGAAGAAGGTTTAGCCCAGGGACGCTTGTACAGTTGGGATGACTGCCCACCTTTGACCCACATTTCAACGTTCCATCCTCTACATGTCACAACATAATTACTCAAACGAACCTTGAAAGTGTCATTATTCATTCATTTGTTCTATTGTTGAGCATCATTTTGTGAGTTTTGAAACCCTTCTTAAGCGAGGCCGTAGATTGTGAGCCAGGAGGAGTCTGTTTTCATAAGGTCAGTCCGTGTGTGCGGTTTGCATGAAGGAACAAGATGTGCTTTTAATTTGTAAACGTGGCATTGAGAGTTTTGTAGTCATGAAGCATCTCTTGAAACATTAAAAACTCGGCCGGTAAACCTGTTGGACAGATTTAAATGGCTGAAAATGGTTTATGAAACAGAATTCCAATGATGTATTTCTACATAAGGGGATTAAGTCTGATATTTTGCACTCATATGTTTTTACCAATTACATGAACAGCTTGAAGGAACCTGTGAACACAACCACATTCCTCCACCTTTGGGGTTGCCATAACGATGATCAATGTGATTTGGCGTGTGGGAGTGTTGTCAGCCGCTCTTACACATGCCCCGCATGCAGCGCTAACATGACGTCTCTCCTGATTGGCTGCCGGCGCCGGGGCTTTTCATTAATGGCATAAGGCAGTTGGTAGGCAGAAAATTGGTTTGGCTATTCAGAGCACAAAACGTGGCACTATTCTCTTCTATTTATTATGTACAGTTTATTTCTGGAGTGTAATTGTTTGAAGAGGCTCAAGACTACACAACTTAAAGTCACCATGACATAAAACTGGCTATTCTTTTTTTATGGAATCTTTTAGGGTTGATTATATTTATTTATACAGTATGTGCAAAATTAAAATTCATGTGCCTTCATAAGCGTCAATCAATAAACCCTCACTTTTTAAAATAAACAACATCTTTACTTGACATATGTCTCGAGGGGCGGGACTATACTGATTGTCCAGTGGCCAGGCTTCCAACTGTCAACGATCCAATATCCACATTTTTTTTCAATTCCAGATATACGAAGCAATTCGGAAAAAAACACCACCGCAACTTACATTTCACGCTGACTTTAAAGAAGTTATGTTTTGTGGAGTTTTGTGATGGTTATAGTACTATACTACATTCTTCGAATTAAACTGAAAATAAATCATTGTAAATGCATATGCCAATTTATTACAGTTTATCTAATGCAACTTACGAAATGGTTTTATATGCTGTTTTAAAAACATTTTTATTAAAGATGCAATTCATAACATTTGCCTCTCTATCGCCATCTCTGTTTGAAATGTAAAATTGCAGGTTACTTTACGTACTTTGTTTAATGTACTTGCGTAGTAACAGATTTTTGTTCATTTTTAACGAAAACATTACATATCGCAGCTTTAACGTTTTATTTCTATATACATATTAAAGAGTAAATGTTTTGTGATTTTTAAGGTACTACTTTGGTTTATGGAGTGTACAACGACATGTTTACGTACGTATGTACTTCTTGACTGAATTTCAAATGATTAGTTCGGCGATTCATCTGTCTAATCCCCTCCTTTCTGTCAGACTACAATGATCTGATTGGTTAGACGGTCTAGTCTTCTGTGATTGGTCTACTGTGTACAGTGTCGCAAATGGAACGTAGGCGGGCATTGCACCGAGTGACGCAAATCTGACACGTTACTGAAATTAGAACGACAGACGACTCGTGCGCGTGATTCAGAGTCGACTCCTTTTCCAAGCCAATAACTTTGTTATTCTTTCACTTTAGGCTTGACAACTTGGCAGACTGCTTAAAATTCACACACAACATTACACACTGAGTGAAATGTAATTTTAAGGACATTGTAATAGTTGCTCTTTAAATATTTTAATGCAACAAATTGTAACAATTAAACGATGTTATGGCATCTGCAGTTTGCCATCTTGCGTGTTGAAAACTAACAAAATATAGTTTACAAAGAGATTTACATACAGGTTTCCTATTTGGAGTATTGAAAACAACCCTGTAGAGAGGAAGGCGGGACGAGAGCCGTGGGGCAGGAAGGCGGGACCGGTGGCGTGAGTGATAATGAGTATCAGCTGTACGCGCACCGGTCCCGCATGCCTCACGGGGAGCTAGGGAGCATAAGAGGACGAGCGACGGGACTGCCGACGAGAGAGGACCGGGCCCGGAAATGATAAGTTTTATTTATGTTTGTGTGGCCGGCAGTCGACCGTGAGGTGGCTGCCGGCCTTTTACTTGCTGGATTATTGTTTATTTATTTTGATTAAAGTTTTGTGAATGATCGCCGGTTCCCGCCTCCTTCCTTCCCTACATTGAACTTTGTTACATTGGTGCCGAAACCCGGGAGGAAGGAGGGACATGCTGTCGAAGAGCCCTCGCCGCCGAGCGGCCTCGCAGTGCTGAGGAGGTTGGGCAGCGCGGACGAGGGCGTCCGCCAGCGGCTGCCCGAGATCGTGGTGCTGGAACGATGGGATTCGGTGGGGACGGAGAGCCCGCGGCCGTGCTCCTGGGACGAGGTGGGATGGCGGCCATGGAGGGAGCGCGGGAGTGCCAGCTGCCCTCAGCCAGAAGCCATCGCCGGCCGCCAGGAGGCGGAGGAGGATCGGGCCGTCCACCGAACGTCCAGCACCACAGCATAGCACCGCGAGGAAGAGCCTCTCGGCTGGCTGAGGACCGAGCGACGGCGTGTCGGGGAACCGGACTATTTTTTTTTCCTCTCTCCCCTCTCTCGTCCCTGTCGCTCGGGGTGCTCCCGGCTCCGTTCTCTCGTCTCGTCGGTGCGTACCCCCAGGCGCTGGGGCTCTCAAGGGGGGGCCCCCCAGGGGGGGAGTAAGCACAGGCGCGGTGGTACCCCCCGGCGTGTGAGGGGCGATGGGGGTATGTAGCGAGGAAGGCGGGACGAGAGCCGTGGGGCAGGAAGGCGGGGCCGGTGGCGTGAGTGATAATGAGTATCAGCTGTACACGCACCGGTCCCGCATGCCTCACGGGGAGCTAGGGAGCATAAGAGGACGAGCGACGGGACTGCCGACGAGAGAGGACCCGGGCCCGGAAACTGTTAAGTTTGTTTATGTTTGTGTGGCCGGCAGTCGACCGTGAGGTGGCTGCCGGCCTTTTATTTGCTGGATTATTGTTTATTTATTTTGATTAAAGTTTTGTGAATGATAAAAAAAAAAAATAGTCTGGTTCCCCTACACGCCGTCGCTCGGTCCTCAGCCAGCCGAGAGGCTCTTCCTCGCGGTGCTATGCTGTGGTGCTGGACGTTCGGTGGACGGCCCGATCCGCCTCCTGGCGGCCGGTGATGGCTCCTGGCTGAGGGCAGCCGGCATTCCCGAGCTCCCTCCATGACCGCCATCCCACCTCGTCCCAGGAGCATGGCCGCGGGCTCTCCGTCCTCACCGAATCCCATCGTTCCAGCACCACGATCTTGGGCAGCCGCTGGCGGACGCCCTCGTCCGCGCTGCCCGAACTCCTCAGCACCGCGAGGCCGCTCGGCGGCGAGGGCTCTTCGACAGCATGTCCCTCCTTCCTCCTGGGTTTCGGCATCAATGTAACAAAGCTCCATGTAGGGAAGGAAGGAGGCGGGAACCGGCGAACATTTAAACATTAAACTTTAATCAAAAATAAACAAACAATAACACGGAAGTAAAAGGCCGGCAGCCACCTCACGGTCGACTGCCGGCCACACAAACATAAATAAAACTTAACATTTCCGGGCCCGGTCCTCTCTCGTCGGCAGTCCCGTCGCTCGTCTTCTTATGCTCCCTAGCTCCCCGTGAGGCATGCGGGACCGGTGTGCGTACAGCTGATACTCATTATCACTCACGCCACCGGTCCCGCCTTCCTGCCCCACGGCTCTCGTCCCGCCTTCCTCACTACAAACCCCTCTTGTGGTTTTTAAAGACTTCGTCAAAAGTTTCAAAACCCGTTACTTCATTGTAACAGCGGTCCGGCTCGCAAAAGAGCTTCACGCTGTTTTCATAATTGTCCATTTTCCATTAACGCAGCGATTCTGAGCCGGTCTGAAATAAAACACTTTGAGGCCTGCGACATGTCTAAAGCCCCAATGGAAGGAAAGAGAAAAGTACATTAAATTAATTTATTTATGGCTTATTGGATGTATTTTTAAAAATAATACAAAATAGAAAGAGGACTTAAGGTTTGTCTCTGTACTGTATCCTGTTTTTATGCCTCCCAGAAGTGCTGTGTCTCACATCATCATAACTAGCTTTGTTTACAGCTCTGAAGTTGTGGATATATTTAGAATCTGTTCAGTTATGGCTCTTCCAGCCTCTGTATGATTCAGGAAAAGTTACTTCTAATTCAGACTAGCCCTGGCCTGAGGTCAGTCAAAAATAGATTTGGTTTCCTTCATTACTGGAGCTTTGTGTGGTCGAACCCCTCAAATGATGCTTGGGTGTGAATGGACTGTGAGAATTCTGCTAAAGTCGCTTCGGACTATATTGAGTCAAAAGTGTTGGTTAGTAGTTACAGCTTGTTTGGCAAAAGTTTATGTATGATGTAAGAAAATCAACCTTGATGGCCGTGATGATCTCTATAGTCGGTTTGCTACTAACGGGCCAATCAGAGTGCCCGTGCCGGTCGACTGCAGCTGTGGAGCTTTTTTTTAGCTATAAAGCAGTAAAAGTCGAAGTTGGAGGCTGTCCGAACCCTCTTTATGATTTGTTTATAGTCTATAACCAGCGTTCTTCTGTTGTCTCCTCTCACTTTGCTTAGGAATGAGTCTTAAATTTATGTGGCAGCCGTTTGGAGGCAGATTTGGTGCAAATCTCGTGTTGGATCTCCTGGTGTGTGTAGGAGTGTTAGAGCAAATTTTTGCCATTTTCCATGGGTTTGGGTTGGTTTGCGCAGTGGAAGCACTGGAAGAAAAGCTTTGGCACACTTTTTGTTTTATTCTTCTTTTGGAGAGGCCTTTGAAATTTCTATTTTTTATTTTTGAACTTTTTATACAGGTTTTACTGTAGATCGATGGGTAGATTATGGGTTCAATAAGTGGCCAATGAGGCCACTTAAAGGGATAGTTTACCCAAAAATGAAAATGCTGTCATCATGTACTCACCCTCTTGTCATTTCAAACCTGTAAGACTTTCTTTCTTCTGCAAAACACAAAATAAGATGTTTTGAAGAAAGTTGGTAACCGAACAGCGCTGGCACCCATTTACACAAAACCAATGCAAGTGAACGGGGTCCAGTTAACAACATTCTTCAAAATATCTTCTTTTGTGTTCTGCAGAAGAAAGAAAGTCATACAGGTTTGAAATGACACGAGGGTGAATAAATGATGACAGAATTTTCATTTTTGGGTGGACTATCACTTTAAATGCACTGTAACTTGCTTTGGATACAAGTGCTCCAAATGCATACTGTAAAATGTGAATGAAAAGATTGACAGTTATCAATATATCACATGAGATTGTAATGCAGTCCGCACAAAACATTTTAGTCCCAATGGTATTTCTTACTGGCAAGTTGTAAATGTGCCCCTAGTTTGGCGTAATTGTGCTGTTATAACGTGGCGTTTTTGTACCCGCAGGCCTTTGACTCATGAAGAGATCGCCCAGAGAAGGGAACTAGCCAGGCAGCGGCACGCCGAGAGACAAGCGGCCAATCAGAGCGCAGAAACCCCCGGGTCAACTGATGCTGGAGGGGCTTCAATCCCATCAGCCCCTGCCACCAGCAGTGTCACAGGCAAGCATGCAGTCAGTTTACTTGTGTGTGTGAATGAGCAGATGGGATGTGTTTCAGGTGAACGTGTGCTTCTGCTAATTGCATATACACATATGCCATAATCATAATCATATTAATAAAAGTATAGAGGATATGTGATGTTTCATCTGTAATTTATCTATTAATACTCGTGCTTTTACCTGCAGATTCTTTGTGTGCACAGACGGAGACTCTTTCTGTTAAAGCCGCAGTCGAGGACGAAAGCAGAGAACATTTCGTGGCCTTCGCACGTGTTTACAGCGGAGTCGTCAGAAAAGGTCAAAAGGTGTTCGTGCTCGGACCCAAATACGACCCGTAGCTGGCTCTCAGAATGGTGAGCGGACGCCTCCGTCTTCAAAACTGCAGACGTTTTCATCGCCTCAAACTTTGTGGCTTAATACACCATCACAGCGCTGACACGAGCTCACGAGTCATTATCCAAGAATTAATGCAATTCATAACGTAATAATCGCACAATTAATAATCCTTAACCCCGATGAACTAGAGCTCCGGAAAATGAACTGCCGTGTTCGGGATCATTTCCAATTAATTTCCTCGTGTTTGAAGCTGTCTGGAGCTAATTATTACATCATTACCTCCAAACTATTAAAAGACTCATCCAGCCTTCATCGCTCTTGAAGAACATTTCAATTTAGCAGGAGAGTCAGCGAATCATAGGACGATGACTTGATTTTTTTCATTTAATCGGATGTCACGGCATTGGGAACAATCGCCCGAGAGTTTAAGATTGTTCAGGATTTATTAAAATATTTAAATGACTTGTTTGTATTAAATGCAGATGTATTGCTAATTGGATTTGGATTTGATTGGATTCCACATTGAATCTGGTTGCACTGTTGAATCTGGATTCCCAAATGCAGTATATATTTTTTTGTGTTTGAATGTGATTTTTTGGTTCCCAGAACGTAATTTTTTTAAATGATACATTTTGGGCGTTTTTGCCTTCATTTGTACTGTTTTAGTGAGAGAGAAGACAGGAAGCGAAGTGGGAGAGAGAAGGGTGTGGGATCGGGAAAGGACCACGAGACGGGAATTGAACCCGGGTCGCCCGATTCGCAACCGCGCCACGTGTCGGAGAGCGTTATTATTTAAAGGGAACCTCCGCCCAAAAATGAAAATTCTGCCATTAATTACTCAACCTCAAGTAGTTTAACATCCATAGGACCTCCGTTGTTCCCCAGAACGCAAATGAAGGTAGTTTTGGAAGCTCCTCCAAAGATTGCAACACAACCAAACTTCAGAGAGCTGAAAGTGCGTAAAGACATCGTAAAATAGTCCACGCGACTCTGGTGGTTCAGTATTAATGAATATAATGCGACGAGGATACTTTTTGTGCGCAAACATACAAAAATAAAGACTATATTAAAAAACTTCATGATTTGTTCCCGAGAGCCATACGACGCATGCGTGTGGCGATCTCAGAATCCAGCACCACGCGCATGCATCGAGCGATGCTGATACCGAATGCACGGTCATCGGCAAACGCATGTGTCGTGTGGCTCTCGGAAACGCCCGCTGGAAACTAACACTCAAATCATAGAATATAGTCATTATTTTTGTTTGTTAGCACACAAAAAGTATCCTCGTCGCATTATATTCATTAATACTGAACCACCAGAGTCGCGTGGACTATTTTACGATGTCTTTAAGCACTTTGAAGTTCGGTTGCGTTGCTATCTATAGAGGAGTCAGAAAGCTTCCAAAACGAACTTCATTTGTGTTCTGGGGGAAAACGGAGGTCCTAGGGATGTTAAACTACTTTTTTCAAATTTGGGCGGAGGTTCCCTTTAAGGTTTGCTATTGGTTGTCCAGGAAAGTTTTCCTTTCAGAAATAGAACGTTAGTTTCTGGTTCCCAGAACGTTCTCCTAACATTCCTTTAACGTTATAAGAAAAAAAAAACTATTGTTTTATTTCCGTAACGATAAACCTTAAACAACCTTCCCCTAACGTTCTTAGAACGTTCATTTCCCCCCCAAGAATAACCAAAAGGGAACCAGAAACTAACCTTAGGGGAACGTTCTGTGTTTGCTGGGTTAATTATATTTATGGTGTAAATCGTCATCATTTTATGATTCTGATCTGGAATATTTTGTTTTTTGCTTTAGCTGCCGGAAGATTGCTCGGCGTCTGATGTTTTGCCCGCCATCCCTCACATGGCCTGCTGTACGGTGGACAGACTTTACCTGCTGATGGGTCGTGAGCTGGAAGAACTGGATGAAGTTCCTTCAGGAAATGTTCTCGGTACGGCTTATTGTTTCCTCATCACTTTATTGTTTCCTCGTCACAGATGCGTGATGTATTTGATTCTGTTTTGATCCTTTACTAATCCCGTGTCAAAGATGAAGGGAATGTGGCATTATGATATATGATAGATTACCCACAAGTCATTGTGCAACACGGAATGTTTCTTGGTCCCTGGAGGTTACATTCCTCAACAGCAGTGTGATATCAGTTGTGTTTATTGTCTTCTGCACTCTTCAGTTCCAACAGTGAAAAATCATGCCGTGCTCCCTGAGATCTGGGTCAGCGTTCGGATAGATGAGACACCAATTACATTTCATTTACAATTCCCAGCGTTCTGAACGTCAGAGATCTGTGTGTCTATCTCACTGTTTCCGGTGTCCAGAAGCTCCGTCATCTCTTTAATGCATAATACACTTGTGTGTATTGCATCACTCTTGAATCTTGATTCCTAATTCTAGATCAGTGTATTGATGTACGTTGGTATGCGTAAAGTAGAATATGTATATGCAAAAGTTTTTATATTTCTACGACAGTATTTTACAGTAATGCTGCATTGCACATAAGAACCACATCTGGTAGTCAGTAGTCTATATAGGCTGTACAGTGGTCATGCAGATGGCAGATGTGTTTTGTCGACTGACATTAATGGTGCTAAAGTGTTTTTTTATATGATAGTTCATGTTTTGTTATGGTAATTCGGGACTCATTTTACAAGAATTAACTTTACAAGCAGATTTGCTAGAACATATTGTAGTTGTAAAAAGGGTGGCGGTCTTTTCATTAGCAGCCGCAAATTAGTCACGTTCGGTGTCAAATTTTATTGACACAAAAGCATATTATATTAAAATGTCAGCTTACATTCTCAGTTTTTCTCATGATCGACGAGAGATTTTAAGGAATCATGCATACATTGACCGACCGCGCTGTCGTTGTTTATTTCATGAGGGTTTGATAAATTATTTAAGGACCTGTGCATTAATGTATCAACATTTTCAACTAATGCAAGCCTGTCAATAAACGCCACGGCCCTGAGTGGACATTACCGAGCATTATGCCATAATTCAATTTGAGCGTCAAACTTCCATTCGGCCCGAACTAGATTTATGTGTCCTTAGCGAGCGCTCATATGTCAGAGGTGAAGAGTCGATGCATGAGCATTAGTCCTGGAGATGGGTCGGGTTAGGGAACAAAGAGCAAGAGCGGAAATTGTTGTTTTAGTGTTTTTATTACTTAGACGCCGCGGTCAGCGACTGCAGCCGTGAGGGTCCGTCGATTGTACGCTAGCCCACATTTCTGCTCGATTGGCCTCTTGTCGTGAAACAAAGTGTGGAGGAGTTCACATGCGAGAGCAGAAAGAGAAGCTCTTTAGATGTGAATGAAAAATGTGTCTTTTTACCGCATGACAGGTTAAAAGCCGCGCTTGGCCCGCCGCTTGGCTAACCAGACCCCCCCAAAGACAAAACTCAAACCAGACACGGTCTGAAAACATCGCATAACACGACCTTACGCCGTGTCATACAGCCAAAGCCAAACTGAGGAGGGAATGAAATACAGCACAGATGAAAAGAAATGAAGAGTGTGGGCAGGGACAAACAATCGCTCTCTCTTTTTGTGCTCAGATATACAGAAGCTTCTCTTTATTTGCACAGAAACAGAAAATGAAGAACTAAACCACTTAAGATCGTACGGCCCACAACGAAATACTCTTCTGATCTTTAGGTCCATTTCACATCCACACCAGTAGTGTTTGCTGGTTACTACAGTTAGAAAACGAAATATCTTAAGATCGTTTCAAAACGGTTTCTTAAAGTTTGACACATAGACGTCTAAATCTGTTTTACGGTATGAGGAATTTCATTTTAATATAACTTGATAATTGATTTACAATAAATTTGTACGATAATATTTGACTAATAGCTAACTAATAATTATGATAATAGATATTACGATTAATAGATGATAATATTAACAATCGCAACAAATTGTTAAATCGCAACTAATATTTGCGATATTCTGTAATAATAAGTACATTCTGTTCTTGTAGTTATCTTTCTCCGTGTTTCTTCACGTACCTCAGCAAGCGCTGCACATTTACATTCCGCGGTAAACACGTAACAGAAAAATCGCGAAATACAGCCTAGGTTAAGTTCATTTTCAGTCTTGATTTATATGGCGTTAATAGCGCAATACAAATAATTAAAAAACAGCAAAATTGTGGAAAATACTGCAATTGGTTATTGTTCGTAAAAAATTAGCGTAATTGTGCAAAATAAGGCAACTGTTTATCGAATTCTGCCCTTTTGTGAGGGATTTTTTAATCGTTAATCTTATTTATTTGTGTTATATACTATATAATTGTTGTTCGTTTAACAGCCTGTAAGAGTAGATATCCGCAGGTCAGCATCTGCAGAGATTTTTTTCCTTGAAAATTGTTCTCTATTTTTATACGTGTAACATTTTCTGTCATTTTAGAACTATGGTTAATTTGTGCAGTTTACATACAGTAGGGTAGCCGTAAGAAACAGAAGACATTAAATCTATTGATTCTCTCGCTCTCTCTCTCTCTCTCTCTCTCTCTCTCTCTCTACGGTTATTAATAACCGTAATAGCAACCTAAAGAGAAGAATTGAATTTCTGTAATGGAGATGAGATCATTAATTATAAAGCGATGGCTCCCACTCCCACATTTATTTTCACTTTCTCACGAAGCTCTTTGTGATATTTGATATTTCAATGGGATTTTACGGATGCCTGTGGTAACGTTATCATTTATCATTTTGCGCCGTTTGATCTGGTGCGCAGATGTAGATTTAGAAGAAGATTTGTAGAAGATGTAGAAGAAATACATTTTTTGTTTGGAGAATGTCGATCAAGCTACAAACTTTTTATATACTAAACATTAATTTAAGTCCAAAAAGTATTTTTTCACTTATATTTCATACAGCTGTTTCTAACAAGTTTTAGATGTCTTTTCTCTTTGCATCAGTCTAAAATTTCACCTAATGATGACATTTTAAAGATCCATTGGAAAAGTAAAGTCCCACAACGTTGCCACTTTTAAAACGTTCGAGTCAAAGTCGTTTTCTTTTCAGTTCAATGATCTGCAAATCTTCCCGGTGCCCAGTATCCGCAGGTCATCCTGTTGAATGAGTGTGTTTCTTTTTCTCCCTCAAAGCCGCGTCTAAGTCTCAAACTCACAGAGCGGTCTGATGGGATTGTGAGCAGCTACTTTCAATAATCAAGCAAAATGTCAGTGGTAGGACCCTGAACGCAGGTCAAATCTTCTGACCGGAGTCTCAAAAGCCACTGATGCCGAACATGTCTTCCCACAAGATGATTTACTGTGAATTTTTTTTTTCACAGTTTCACATTTAAGTCATACTTATTGGTAATCTCTGTAACGGATCGGTTCATCTGTAAAATCGGATTGTTTTAGCCATGTGTGAGTCATCACCAAGATTTTAGGGTACCGTGAGTGATTGCCAGGGCTTAGTTGTGTGTAGGGCTGTCACAATATCATATTTTGTCACGATTATCGTAGCCAAACTAATTCACTGTAATGGTGTTATCACAATATCTACTTAATTTTTTTAGTGAATTTAATTCAAATTCATTATTTAATTTAGTTCATTTTGCGTTTAACATTATTTGGTCAACAAATCACACTTAAAGTCCCAGTGAAATTAAAAAGAACAATTCCTATTTTTTTCATGAAATATTGCTGCGTTTCTTGTAAATAGCTAACCAATGTGGTTCGTTATCTTCTTAAAATTCACGCGCCCTCATAATCTTCAGGTAAAATCTAAAAATGACACCTGTAGTGACTATCCATCTTAAATGACGTACAGTATGTAAAATGGCTCGGGCGGAGCACCCGTTAACTCCTCCCCTTCAACTGTCAGTCTGCTGCCAGTTACATTTCAAAGTGCAACGGCTGTTTTTATACATCCAATCAAATCGCAGTGAAAAAACAAGCCACGCCCACAATTATTTTCTCATTCGAAATTCCGTTTCACTCGGAAATGCGTCAGAATACGGAAGTAAACATGATCGCAACTTCCGGTTCACGTGGACTTTAAGATTCGAGAGAGTTGTGACCATTGTGCCTTTACAGGCAAAACTTTAAACGGGTGCTGAATTATTTACGATATTATCATACCGGTATAAGGTGACACCCGTAGCTCTATGGTTGCTGAGGTGTTGTAAGCATAGATATATCTAGATGCCGCATTAGCAGCTGTTTCTAAGTAGGTTGTTTGGTTATCAAACTTAAGATGATTACTGATGAGTACTGCTATTTTTTAACCATTGTGATATTTTTAACCCAGTAACCTTGGTCAAATCACTGTAACACGCAGGGCCTTATTGCTTTAATGTGTCAAAGCATTAGCCGAGATAAAGTAATGGAAATACAAAAGTAATGGAGAAACACAGTCAGACACCGAAATTGAGGAAAGTTCAATCTATAGCAGTACTGCTGCAAAAATTGGCTTCCAAAGGAAAAAAAACCTGCGGTCCACTGCACGCTGACATTCACCCACCACAGGGATGACTCTCTCAGCTGAAGAACTGATACATATGTGAGATCAGAAGAACGGGCAGATGTGAATTACAGGCCTGTGGTGTGGCAATGATTGTCCGCGCGGCCCGGCGAACGGTTTGATGTGTGTACAGCGAGAGATGGCTAGTTTTAAGATTGCGGGTGGGAACCAACTGCATCGCTCTCTGGTTTAAAATCTGTTCGGTTTGAGCTGCAGACCGGCCGAGACGAATAATGCTGATTCACGGTGGTGAGTTTTAGGAAAACGTTTGTTTTACGTTGCAGCGCGCGCGGACGGCAGATCTGCGTGATTTTCTCTGGTTATATACAAACTGCAATCAGAGGCGTCTCAGATGTGGCATCTACGAGGGTTTAGATGACTTGGCACATGTGAATGTTGATATTCTTTTTAATCTGTTGAATCGGCAGCAGAAGCGCAAATGAAAAAACGAATGTTTTTGGGCACTGCGTCACATCTAGCGTCATCTTTTAAAGACACGTTCAAGTATCACACATAGTTCTTTTCACTTTTATAAAAAGTGTCTTGTGGCTTTTACGTTGTCATACATAAAAATGTACATTTATGCATTAGGCAGATGCTTTCATTCAAAGAGACTCGCATTACAAAATATTAATTTATATTCTCAGTCTGTTCCATGTGGATCGAAGCTATAACCTTCACACTACTAACTATCAATAGAGCTCCAGGAACACCACAGACCCTCACAAAATCACCCACCCGTCACGCTGCTCGGATTTATTGACCATTTTTCACTACCACTCATGTCCTCGCCCACACTCTCTTTTTCCGTCTTCCCCTCCAGCATGACCCAGATTTTTAACTTGGAGAGATCTCGCCAGGTTGTGTTGTTACCATCAACCCTTCTGTTTTTGAAAATGAGTTTTCGTTGGGAAGAAAGTTGGAAATGCATCCATTTCTGCAGCTGCCTGTGAATTTGACGAATGGAATGTCTGTTTTCAAGCCCCCATCACCCTTTCTTCCCACAAATGTCTTTTCTTTGGCAGTTTGCACTCCCACGGGAACAAAACAACATCCTAATGCCCAATCGACAAGTCTCTGTAGTGCATATCCAGGTGAACGTTGTCCTTAGTTCACCCAAAAATGAATAATCTAAAACCAGTTATTCACCCTCATGTCGTTTCAAACCTGTCTATGAGTTTCTTTCTTCTGCAAAACACGAAAGAAAATATTTTGAAGAATGTTGATTACCAAACAACACCGGCTCCCATTGACTTCCAATGTATGAACACAAAACCAGACATTTCTTAAAATATCTTCCTTGGTGTTCCACAGAAAGTCCCACATACACATCTTAAACAACGTGAGGGTGGATAAATCATGACAGATTTTTTATTTTTGAGTGAAGTTTCCCTTCAAATGTCAAGTAAAGCCTGACTCTTCAACCAAAACCAGTTCGGAACCATTGTCCTACTGTGAGGTCAACTGAGTTCAACCTGGAGGTCTTTCCTTTGTTCTCCTGGATCTGTTTTCTCCCAGCTCATCCCAATAGATGGCGTTAAAGAGGCACAGTGCAGACAATCTTAATGTTTCTAATAACAGTCTTCATTGTATTAAGCAAATCGTCTCTGTTAAGTTTTTGTGGTGAGCATCGGCTTTGAGCTCCAGTTTGTTTGCTGGTTAGGGTTAGGGTTTTTAAGGACGCGTTGAGGATAAAGGGAGAGCTACAGGGAGAAGGTTCTGGAAGCTGCACACGCCTCACAGATGTGAATGTTATTAACTGCGTTGGATTGCTGAGTGCAGTGATTTCAAACTCCACTTCACCACATGTCTTACAACACAAAAAAAAGTCACAGGGCAACCGGTTCACACACACACACCTCATACGTTCCACTGGCTTTACGGACACAATATCAGACTGTTCAAAGAAAGTAATGACTTACGAAGAAACGCATGAGAAATACGTGCTAACCTACATTTAGAAACAAGTGTGCAGAATTGAAAAGTGACAGAGCAGTGAAGTATTAGTCTTTAAGGTCCGTAAATAAAGTTCTGGCCTTTTCCCCAGCTGGATCGTCTAAAAACTCTCTTTCTGCCAAAGTGAGGAGACGGATGACTCAATATCTGTATCAGTCATACGGGAAAAACAGGAAACAACATCGCTCAGACGTGCACACACATCTACAGTCTCACACTTTACATTAAGGTTCATTTTGTGAACATTACTAAATGTATTAATTAACATGAACTAACAATAAGCAGTTTAGTTTTTCAGAATATGTTAATTTTCGTTAATGTCAGTAAATGTATTCCTGTTCGTTCAATGTGCATAAACTAATGTTAACAGTTACAGCAAAAAAATTATTTGTAAATGCTGAAACTAACATAAACTAAGAATATAGCTGCAAACAGCAATTACGGGGTCAAGCCCTACAAGGGCACAAAGGGAAAATCTAGTGGTCGTGTCTGATCACGAGTTTTTGAAAAGCAGACTTAAAATCATAGGTAAAATCACTAGAAACACAAGGAAATTGCTTATAACTTTTGACCACTAGGCGGTGCCGTCGTAAAATGAATATGAGCCGAATAAGATGTGCTATTGATGTTGAATACAAAGTTTCGTGTCAATATTCCAAAGTATCGCAAAGATACAGCCATATGACCCTTTGGCATGCTCACCTTCAGATTCATTGACGAGGTATACGAGAACTGTTCGATCAATCAAAAAGCTTTTAATAACTTTTTGTCAGGAGTGTCTGTAGATGCTGTGTACTTTTTTTTTGTGCAAATCTGAGAAATTTTTTAAAAGTATGCTTTTTATATAGCTCAATATGGCGCACAGGAAGTATGGTGGAATATGGCAAGTTTGAAATCGAAGCATTCGGCTTGAGCCAACAAATATACTAGTGTAAATGTTGAATTGTTCATATGCTATAAGCAATTAAACAAATTTTGTTATATCTGGCTTAAAACTTTACAGGTACTCTCATAATATGGTCATGACGAACCATACCAAATTTCGTAGCGATGCGCCATTGCGTCGTGAAATATGGCATTTTATGACAACGTTTTAAATAAGTAGCGCCCCCAATGGCCGGCTTGAGAACATTTGGTATGGTTTGACTCGGTATGACTTGAGGAATCAAACGAGACCACTCTGATGATTTTAGATAAAAGAAGTTCAGAAGTTATAAGCAAAATAGCAATTATTTATATCTTATGACCAGTAAGTGGCGCTGTGCTGAAACGTGTTGTGTCACCTCAGGTCCAGACCTTGAGGACATATACCAAGTTTTGTATCGATACGTGAAAGTTTGTCGAAGATACAGCCTTAAAACCATTTTGCCGCACTCTTCGTCGAATTTGTCGACACGTCATTCGAGAACGGATTGGCCAATAAAAAATATTTTAAAACTTTTTGCCAGCACTGTCTCTAGATGCTAAATACCAAATTTGGTGCAAATCTGACAAACGGTCTAGGACGAGTCCGATAAAGTAAGTTTTTCGACAAATTCAAAATGGCGGGAGGTCCGATTGGTTACAGACATTATTCGGCATTTATGGGGAGCAGTTTGTATTTCTTACAAACATGACTGGCTTCACATGTTTAAGTACTTGACAGAGTAACATTTTCCGAGCGCATCACAACAATAAGATGTTTTTCTTCAGTTGTGGATCAGGGAGACGATCTTAGTGCCAAGAGACATCTGGGAAAGTCAGGCCTTCTATTTATTGACTAAAAACCGAACAATTTGGAGTCATTAAAAACGCTCCTCAAGACACATGTCCTTGCTATATTTCCCACTAACACCAGGGAAAACAGCTTTAATTTACTGGTCATGTGGTCTGTGAAATTCAGAGGTCATTAGCTGCTCAGCTCATCCATGTTGTTGATGTTAATTACCCAGTCGACCTCAGAGTCTTTATAGCCTGTGTTGTATATTAGTACCTCTTGGGCGCTTGAGAGGCTTATCTACCTTTAAATGTTTGTTGCGAATGACACTTGTGCAGTGAAAAGCAAAAAAGGTATAAAACTGAATTTGGTGACCATAGAGATGGTTGCCATGTCAGCTGTAGAGGGACAAAATACACTTACAAACAAAATGCAGAGCTCACAGCTATTTATGAATTGACAGCGACTAACCATGTTATACAGTACATGTACACTTATAAGAAATAGTCATTTTTTATGTTTTTTTATTCATTAGCAGTAGTGCCATCCCAAAAAGGTAAAAAATCACTCTCACATACCTTCTCTGTGGTTTTGTGGAATGATCTGCCCGCTGCTACAGATCAGCAGATTCTGTAGCCATCTTTAAGAATCGGCTGAAAACACATCTCTTCCGTCAGCACCTGACCGATTAGTTCTGACTTATATCTCTTTTCTACTCTTTCTATCCTAAAAACAAAAAAAACGTAGCTTTGTGTACTGTGGTGGACTATATGAGACCAGTTTTACTGCGCTTATGCTTTGTGTTGTCCTTATGTTGTTCCAATTGCTTCCATTGTTTACCTCATTTGTAAGTCGCTTTGGATAAAAGCGTCTGCTAAATGACTAAATGTAAATGTAAACTTTAACATTAATTTTATTGAGTGACTTTTGCCTCTCTATCGCCCTCTCTGTTTAAGGCATACAATTACAGTTACTTAACACACTTATCTTTACGTGTTTTTAAGTCAAAAGCTGTCAAACGGACACCTACAAACCACAATCTCCTACAAAGTCGTAACCAGCAACTCAACTTAACAAATCATTATTATGAGCTTACCAATGTAAATAGATGTATGGAGACAATTTTCTGCGATTTTTTTTCCGGATCAGATAAAAGACCTAAATCCAACCAAACTGAATAATTTTATCGGTTGTTTATAGTTTTATAGTTTACTGTTTTTTTGATTGTGTAATAAGAATAAGAGGTTTTATTAATTGCATTTTGTCATTCATTTATTTGATCATATTAGATCATAAAAACATCATGTTAGATCACGTATTCATTACGTCAAAGGTAACTAGCTTGGTTAGTAAAAAAGTAGTCTGAATGTTATCGATTTTTTATTCTATTTTATTTAAAGCTTGTCATGAGAGAAGAACGATAGCACTTTTTATTTATTGTAAAAAATGTAATAATAAATGATGAATTTAGCATGAATTAAGATTTTAAAAATGAAGTAAAAGTATTGTTTATTGCTAGTTCATGCTAGCTAATGTAGTTAACAAATGAAGAGTTTATTTCCAAAATGAGATAACTCCGTTTTTAAAATTTTTCAAAAATCATGTTTTTTTATTGTGCATTCCAAATAATATCAATCAAACGGCAGTTGGTTTGTTTTAGTTTAAGCCATAATAACAAAAAAATACAGCTAAATAACACAATAAAACACAATAAAAACATGACAACATAATATGTTTTTTTTGTTGTTTTAAAAACGTAGTTATCTCATTTTGGAAACAAACTCTTCAAATACAGCCATATTGTAAAGTTTTGCCTATGTTGTTTTAAGGGTTTCAAATTGTTTTAGATATTTTACCACAATCAGTCTTCATGCGATTTTTTCATAGATATTTTTATTGCATCACTTGACATTTTCCATCTACTATCAAAATGACACCACAATTTCTAAGGCTCTGACTATTTCCTCTGAGTATTCATTTTGAATCACTCAAACAGTCTATAGTATGCACACCATAAAAAGCTAATTTAATGTTTTCATAATAACTACTCCAGCTCTATGCTGAGTTTGACCTCGTGGTCCTTACAGAATCTTTATGCCCGTGTGGTTGTCCACAGTTGCCTGGAGCTCTGCTGACTTCCCATTGTCCAACTGAATGAACAGTGCTAGACTAATAGCAGGTTATCTTGCTGTCGCTGGCTGGCCACATCAGTAATTAACTCTTTGATAGCTGTTAATTGGCTAATTAGCGAGGCGCTAATGTGCTACGTTGTCATTCAAAATCAGACGGCAAAATCACTTATAACCCTCATAACGGCCTGTTGTTGACGTCAGCTAGCCAGCAAATGTCCTCTAACGAATTTTTTTTACGTCATTAAGAAAATAACTTCGCACGCTGGTAAAATTACAGTAATTTACTGCAACTGAGCGTTCAGTCTGTCTGTAACGGTGGCTTTGTTGTATAAGTCTGAAGGAAGCTAAATTTAGCCCTTTGTTCCAGGTCGACATGGGGCGAGATGGGATCATAGCTCAGAAACATGGCGGGGCGGCTAATAAGTGACGCGAACTCTCTGGGTTTCCCATAATAGCTGGAGGTTTTAATAGGCTAAAGTGCAGCTGCGAGCACACGGCTGTGTTTACCCAAGCCAGAATGCTTTTCTAGGAGCCGTGCCAGCTTGCAGGGGGCAGCGTAGCTAGACCCCAGTCAATCAGATGCCAGTGCCAACACGAGGAAACTGTTTTCTTTTTTACACACACAGATACACAAAACCGAAGAAGCTGTTTTTCTCCAGCCAGAGGTCAGACGAACATTGAGGAATCAATGGTATCGTTCTTTCTCTTTCCACCTTCAGTCCCTCCACTTTTTACTCAAAGCTGTACCATTACACCAACCCATTCTCACTTGTTTGCGTTGCCCATATATTAATTGAATCTAACATTAGCAGGATTGTCTGGTTTGATTGAGATTTTATTAAGGCACATCATGTTAGATTTATAAAATCTAACATATCTATGATAGCTTTGATTTGACAGCCAATCAAAATCATTTTGAATTTAAAGGGCCCGCACATTTAAAATGTGAAATTGTAGTGCGTGAGCTTAGCATAAACGCAACGTTGTCATCTGTTGGTGTTGACGCTAATTTAGCTAGCATTCTTTTTTGAACCGACCTTTATCGGTTTACTTGGCTCTTTTCCACAATAAACAACTACTTATAATTAATCCTGAAGTTACCCTCCTCTTCCTTTGTATTTTCCTGTCAGTGTCATTCCATCCATCTTTTAGTAAAAAAACAACTGTTAGCTGAAATAAGAGTCTTCAAAGGCGGGCTAGCGTGACGACCAGCTCAGCAAAGATGCAGAGGCGTGCTGTCACGGTCGCCCCGCCGCGTCGAGGAAAAGCCTCTCTTTCTGCGATTGTCCGCAAATCATACCCCCTCTTAATCTGCTGGTGGCGTTTCAAAACCGTCTGGCCTCGTGAAATCAGAACGGCTCGCCAGGTTCATGTTTCCGCGGAAGGCTTTGGGTCTCACAGATGGCGTGTTTAAAGCAATGCACAGTCAGATTAAGATATGAAACATGATTTTATTAGCGGCGTGCAGTTTCAGCCCTAGTTGTGAAAGGGCGCCCCTAGACATTTGTAACGGGGTTTGTGTAAAAAATTTGCCCGGTATCTTTTTGTGTCGTTGTTTTTCTGACCCAAGTCAAAGAGGTGTGAATTTGTGTTTTGTTTTTCATAGTTGCATTCAAACGACGTTTCTTGTTCAAAATAAGATCAAATGTGGGCCGGGCTGAGAGAAGAAGTCAAACAAATGGGTCTACGAGACTAGAATTTGGTTATTGTGAGGAAGCAGATGTTAACATGTGGAACCGATTGGAAAAAGCAAAGAGCAGCAGGAGTTTCGTGTGTTGAGGTTGGAAGTGCCAAGTGTAAATACTGTTTGTTTAGTGCCCACCAGTTGCCATCTCTACGGACTGGTACCCTTCGGATCTAACCTCGTTTCTCATTGGCCAGTACCAGATGACATCACCTCGCTGTCAAACAAGCATTTTGTCGACGTGTACTGAACAGAATGGTTAAAAATGAACTGTTTCATTCCACGACCCACCTAGGTATAAACTATCCCAGGATCCACCAAAATATTTAGTAAAACATTTAGTAAAGAGTGCACTGTAAAAAATGATTTGTTGTTTTTTGTTGTTTCAACTTAAAAAAATAAGTTACCTTGTTGCCTTAAAATTTTAAGTTAGTTCAACTTAAAAATATTAGTTCACTTAATGAATTTGTTGCAAACTCGTTGTGTTGACTAATATTTTTAAGTTGAACTAACTTAAAATTTTAAGGCAACAAGGTAACTTATTTTTTTAAGTTGAAACAACAAAAAACAACAAATCATTTTTTACAGTGTGGTGTTTGTTTTCCTTGTCATTTGTATGAATGAAATATTAAGTTGCAATACACATGCACTTTATGGATATCAAAATCATTTTGTGTCCCGACTTGGCGTGTCCCACTTTATCTCACCGTGCGGTCCATAAGTGTCCACTATTAAAACCACTTCTGAAAACCACTTTCAAGCACCTTTAAGATGGAAATGACGTCTGGCTTGTTAAACTCAGTTTTGTATTGACATAACTGGATGTTGAGTTGAGACATGAGTTAAAGTGTTTGTTAAATCACCAGTAGGCTTTTGTGTAAGTAAGCCACAGGTATGAATCACGATTTGCTTTTTGCAGGTGGCGGTAGAGTTAGTTTAGGGACATTCTCATTTCACAAAGCATTTTATTGAACAAGCATGATGTGGATATGCCAGTGAGTACAAGATGAATCATCAGCACTTGAGGTTCGTTTTCCCAGAAGACAAAGACTGTGTTAACGTACATATGTTGAAAGTTAATTTCGTCAACTTTTTAAAGTTTGCATTAAGATCAAGCAGTCATTAATAAAAAAACTACAGAACTCCAAATGGGGATATTTTAAGGGCTCTTTTGCATTTTCTCTACCTACTCTAGAGCTGAAACATTATTTTTAGCATAATGCTGTATGTGGTGCTGGTTTAGTTTACGAAAGAGCCTCTTTTCGTTTAGGGATGTTCAGCTAGACTAAAGTTTAGGGTCACTTGAGTGAGAAAAAAAAGGTTTATTTTTATAGAAACAAATCAATTTCTTTCCATGCAAAACTCAAACGTCGTTTTTGAAACGCATGACTTGGATCAAATCATGAACTAAAGGCAGCCAATAGGAGGTCAGAATAGATGTGAACTCCTTAAATACTGAAAAGCATCTCGACTCGATAGAAGAAACGATGCAAATTCTACACAAGCACTGAAGATGGAGGTGTGAAATGAAGATTGCTGAGGTCAAATCATCGGGATTTGGGTAAATTTGATGAGAAATGTTTGAGTTCATATTGAGATCTTCAATAATATTGACTTTTGATTGCAGACTTGACAAATCTGAGCTTGACATTGTTGACATCTCCTCTGAAGCTCTAATGCCAGAGACATTTGTGAGATGTATGACTCTTTTTCTCAGGAGAAATATCCATTTCATCTCATTGATACATAGGAGGAGCATCTCATCGGCGACGTGTCTTTTTATCCTCTTTTTCTTTGCAGCTTTTTTGGGTGTACACGTGTGTTGTGGTGCAATTACTTATGATCTGTAGGGAGATGAGGAAAGTGTGTGTGTGAGAGCGGGAGACTAATGTAATGTAATATTCTGTATGTGTTTCTTGGCCAAAGGGCAAGTCTGTCTCGGCCCCTCGTGATCCTACACATCCACAATCTGTCAAGTTTAAGAGAGGGACTTTCCACCGAAGGGACTTTCCGCGCTGCTCCGAACGGAGCCAGATTTTTTTTCCACGGCTCCAGGCGATTCCCCGTGGAGCATCGCTCACAGCTGAATGCTGCTTTTGACACGATGGCCGGTCTCTAACGATGCCCTTACACTTTTTCATTTCGAGATGCTTTGGTGTGAATTGTTTTTGCTGAATCGAGTTTGAAAATGCTCGATTTAGATGAACGAAGATATGAAAGAAGATATGTTGAGAAATGTCCAGGTGGTTTTGTGTCCAGTGGGGGTTCAGTGTTGTTTGGTATCAACGTTCTTTAAAATATCTTGTTTTGTATTCTGAAGAAGAAAGAGAGTCAAGTTGAAATGTGTGTAGTCGCAGCTAGAAACACAAACTACTGTTTCCACAGAATAAAATCACGCTGGGGATGAAAACGTGTTTAGTGTTATGTTGTGAAAACGTCAGTGCGCTTAATGAGATTAAACTCCAGATTTTGTATCTCCTTACTGTTTCTTCAACAAAATCTGTTAAGGCACTCGAAGAGAAAAAAATCCTCATCCTTCTGTAGCCAACTGTACCACACTATTAGTTTATGAGAGGAGCGCTGGCATCACATCCTACTGGCAGCACTGAAACCACAAGAACTGAGTCCGAGTTTCATCTCGCTCTTCATCAACGAACTGAAGTCTCTGTGGAGCAGTACGGATCAGGTCTATGGGAATATCACTAGCTTTGATGAATGCCGCTTTTGTATACCATATAAAAGTTACTCACTATGTACTGTTTGTGGTGTTTATGGACTTTTACAGAAATCATATTGCAATAACAATTCATGTTCATTTTCCTAAAAAAATGAGGATTTAAAATATGATCATGATGTTAGTATAGTTGTTGTTTGACATGATTTTATATAGTATCTTGGAGTATATGTAATTCAGTACAATGGTATAAAGTGACCGGGGCAAGTTGTCACACGTAGAAAAGCGTTTCTGTGTTAATTTAAGGTTTTAAGTCAAAGGTCCAGTTATGTTGAATCTACTGTTCTCTGGCAGTGTAATCTGGTTTCAAATACCTAGTTCAAAACTGTTGTGGATCACAATAACATTTTCGTTTTTCTTGATCTGTTTAGTAGCTCTTTTTCTCCTTGACAAAGCAACATATTGTCGCTGTCCTTCCGTAACCTTGGATGTCCATAATCGCTGTTTTTCAGCAAATGAAATAACACTGCGCATTTTAAATGATTAAAAAACGGTGTTGTCAAAGTTGACAAGCAGTTTTTAATACTTTCTATTGGTTAGATATTTGCAAAACCCAGTCACAAACATAAAAGGTGACTTATAATAATGATTTGTGACAAAATGTAGAAATCACAAAATAGGGAGATACAAGGTTTCGGAAGGAAAGTAGTTCTATTTATCTTTCAAAAACAAAACCTAAGAAATATAAATGCACAGTAAAAAATAAATCCTGTAAAAGACGGTAATTTTCCGGCTGCTGGGGCACCAGTAAAATACCGTAAAATAACAGTTTTAACATAAAATGACAAAAATTTGTGTATTTCTTGTAATTTTTTTGTCTTTTTCTGTAATTTGACATTTTTTACCGTATGTTAAAAAATGTGTGAAAATGTAAAAAAAAGCGAGTAAAAAAGTAAAAAAAGTGTGGAGTAAAAGTGTGACTGGCATGCCCTTCGTCAGAGTACCATGGTATTGTCATCTGATTTATCCAATATATTTATAGATTTATACAGTTTTTCTTATTGAACTTTTTTTTGTTTTTAAAAATTTTTTGTTGTCAAATACACTATATTAATGTAGTTCAGTTGTATCAGATTTTAGCTGTTGAGACAAATAAATGTTTATACACCTGAATAAATCTCAATATTAAAATGTTGCGAATATCTCATGCTGATAGTCAGAAGCTGATGTTTTCCTTAATTCTATTATAATGTTAACACATTGGGATGTGAAATACGACAGAGCGTTTTTCTGCTGGTTTTGGCTGTTTCAACACAATTTAATGGCTTCCAAATGACGTTACAGGATGTTGTAATTGCTCTTCTACTGAGGCTAAAGATCATTAATCTTTGTCAACAACTTCTTTCATTCTCTCACAAGGTTGACATTTGTGATAAATGTTGTACGTCTATGAGCATCTGGCTACCAAAAAAATTGGCTTTCATAACCACTGAAGGAATAGTTCACCAAACATGAAATTCTGCCATGGATATACAAAATATCCATTTTTGAAAAATATCCAGACTGCTCTTAAACATATAATGAAAGAGAATGAGTCGTAGGCTGTATGTGGCTTTGTGTGAGGAACAAACTAAAACTTGCTCAAGATTCGTGACCAAAATTTGTCAGTTCTTTGAGTAAAACCTCTAAACATGTTTTGCGCTGGACAGAAAACACAAAGCTCCTGTGTCCGCGATGCAAACAAACATACAGTACGTTCACAGTGAGGCGTTAATCACAAACTCGTGCTGTTGCAACTGATCTGCACGTCGAGATTGAAAGCGGTCATCTCGTAAGGAGGAAATAAAGAGGGAAGGATTTGAGGGAAAGACCCGTGATTGAGACGCAGCTGTCGGAGTCGAGCAGCGTTGAGCTTTAACAAGACGGAATCTAGGATGAGCAGCCAAAAATCAATTTTCTGAGGCCGAGAGAGAGAGAGGTGGTGAAGTTTGTTGTGATTGGTCTGTACTTACACAAATTAAAGCAGTATTCCTGCCACACACCTTTAAGATGCAATCTTTAAATTGTTTTTGTTAAAAAATAAAAAAAAACGGTTATTAAGAAAGTAAATAAAAACCTGTCCAACAACGTTCAGACTATAATAAAGACTTATGAATTGTGCTGTCTCTTAAAATGTTTGGGGAAAGTGTTAGTTTGTACTGTACGTAAAGTAACCTGCAGTTGTATGTTTCAAACACAGATGGCGATAGAGAGCCAAGTTACCGACAGCAGCTTCAAACTGGAACATTAAAGTTCCACGCCTGTTTTTCAAATTATTGAACGTATTTTTTGCTGAATCAAACTGATCTCTGAATGGTCATGAACCAATTCTAATCTTCTCTTTCACTAAAATAAAAACTTTGCATAATAAAGTTCAAAACCTTGAAAAATCGCACAGTAACTCAACCACGTAACGAACAACCTCTCACCGCTTCTAGCTAAAAGCATGATTTTAATAATTCAAAATATCTTTCTCAATCATTTTTTTATTTTATTTTACTTTACTTTACAGCGAGATAAATCGCACCAGCTGTAGCTATTAAACACAATGTTATGCGCAAGACCAAAATCTGTTGAGAACATTAGCCGTTATTATTATTGTTCAGGCTTTCTCGGCTTTGAAGAGACCCAGAGAGCCACAGCTGAGAGCAGAAACGGCTGCCAAAGGCACAGCGAGGAGAAAAAACACGCTCTTTATATAACTCGCACCCGGGCCAACTTTATTTGTGGTCGGTGAAGATTTCTCCTCATTTGAGTCATGGAGATCACTCGCTCTAGGTTGTTTGCCCTTGTGCTCTTCGTATCCTATTTTCCGCTTCTACATTGCCTCAAACCGCTCAGACAGATGTAACGTTCTCTTCCCTGACCCGCACGAGCACCGCAATCAGGCGAAAAATCCAAACACGGCCTCCACGGGCCTCATTGCCCAACCGAAGCTGTGCGCAAGCGGAAACAGTCAGGCCGGGCGATAACGTTTCACCTTTGACCTCTGGCTGTCCTCGGAGGACTTTAAGAGCCTGCGAATGTTGGTTTGGACCTTGCGTTCTGTGCTTGCCAAGAGAAGCTGCACGAAGGGAAGGAAACACTTTTGTTTGTTTGTGGAACAGAAGTCTTGGCTTTTGACTAAAGCTGTTTGACGGAATCATTATCTCCCGTGGTAAAGCACCGCTATAAACCACGATGAGAAAATATACTGTAAACGAACGATAAATTACATCTGTTTTGTAATTAAATTGTTTGTTTAAGTCGACTAAACATTTTTTTGGAAAGATAAATGGTGTTCAGGATTGCATTTGTCTAATAGAAACACTGATTTTAATTGTTTTTTATTTGAACTTTTTGATATTTACATTTTTGCATTTGGCAAACATTTTTGGCTAAAAAAAATCCCTAAAAATATAAATGTAAATTAATAATATTTCATTCATTCTTTTATTAAAAGTAATGATCAATAGACTATTTACTAATTATTTTTTATTTAAACTATTTATTAATCTCATGAACTTGGTGTTTTAACGGGTATGAAAGCTAATGAGATGAGAAATGTTAAACGTGAACATTATTCATCAATGTATGAGTGCATGGTTGTTAAAACATTTCCATTGAAATTCTAGTTTGCTTTATAATGGTACATTCAGTTATACATGTTTTTGATCACACTGTCCATCCTTACACTTACAACTCCACGCTCTCAAAATATCCACTGTTTAAATAACATCCATCACTGAAATGCCATGAACAAAACAAACACAGCTCAACTTCTCTCACTATCGCAAGAGTAAAGGTCTTTGCACATACGGTCTGAAATTTTCGTATGCGTTTTTTCGTATTTGGCGCTCGTTTGTACGGTGTCTCTGAATTGTAATACGCCTCTCAAAATGCTTGCTACGGATACGAAAACCGCAGAAAATCGAATCTAAGATTTTTTTTTTTTTGACGGACGAAAATATCGGAGGCAGTGTGTAAATGTGATTGACACAACGTGAGGTCGTATTTATTTTTTAACGTGCGGAAATTTCGGACGCAAATTGTGCAATGGCTGTGACGAGTTGCAGCTGCAGGCCGACAGCGCAGCCAATCTTGATAAGCGGGTCTTCCTGTCGCTCGTCGGTTGGTGCGTGGGCGGGCTATTTCTTTCGCCTAGCCGTGGGCGTGCTTTTCCGGGAGAGTTGCCCAATTAAAGGAATAGGATCCCTGTTACGAAACAGGGATCCAGACTTATAAAAAACTTTCCGAAACAAGTTGGAGTGCTGGGGGAGTGTATTAAGCGCAGAAATACTACGTCATACGTCCAACTCGTTTTTTAACAAGCTGACCATGTTAAGCATGAGAAGACATTTAAAGCTGCAAGCTGTACAGTAACTTTTGCCTTTCTGTCACCGTCTCTGTTTGAAACACAAAATTGCAGGTTGTTTGCCGTATTTATCTTTACGTCTTCTGAAAAACAATTGACATTTTCTAATGTTGAACACTCATTGTTTATGTAACGATTTTTGTAAAAAGTTACAGATTGCAGCTTTAAATGTAATTCTTTTTGTCATTTTTATTTTCCTGCACAACAGACCAAAAATATTGATATGAAATAGAACACAATTTTTGTCCAGTTAATTGTTGTTTAGAATGTAAATGTAGTCTATTATCATTCATGGCTTTGACATGTCCTTCCTCCTTGTTTGTGTTTGTGGGGTCCAGAGTAAATCAAATGTAATGCGACTCTACCTTGAGTGGCTTTTAAACTCATTTTGAGCCTAATAACACTTGTAAGCCCATGTCAGCATGATTTATCAGAAGGTTGACAGAAGATTAAAAATAGTCCAGCATTAAGCCGAAGTGCTTTGCCAGAAACCCCTCCATTATTTCTGCCGACGTGAAATTGTTCTTCATTTTCGAAACCCTTCAGCTTCGATTCGGCTTTCGTTTTTTCAAGTGCTTTTATATCTTCCATGTGTGGCCCAGATTTCTCCAGCGGGCCCGTTCTCAAAGCCTCCCACTGTAACTCACTGTATGTAAGCCGAACGCTCCTCTCCGCAGGTTATTCCTGCAGCCGGCTCGTTGTTTTCTCTCTGCGCTTTTGTTGAGGAATGCCTCGGAGACGCAGTCACCTTTGAGTAATCACCTTCTCGTGTTTCATGTCGAAAGAGCGTCTCTGTTTTACCGTTTAAAAGAAGAGAGCGAGCACGTTCTCTGAGCTCTGAGATCTGCTCTTATCGGTGGACTTTTGGATTTCTCTCTTTATGTAGATTTAACCTTTTGCTCTTTCTCTCTCTCTGGATTTACACCCATTCACCAGTGCGGTGAAACTGAGAACTGAAATCTGCTTTTTCTCTGCAGTTTAATCGTCATTCATCACTCTCGTGCCATTCAAAACCTGTATGTGACTCTTTTTTTCAGTAGAACACAAAAGAAGATATTTTGAGAAACGTCTCAGTGGTTTTGTGTCCACACAATGGAAGTCAATGGGCTCCAATGTTTTTTGCTCTGAAACCAGAAGCACGTGTGAGGTGAGGCCGGATTTATGTAGCCAACATTAAAACATGCGATGGAGTCGAGCGGCCGATTTGCTTGTTTTCTGAAGGGTCTGAATAATTCACCGGCCTCTGGTCTGAGATCAGTTCTGCTGTTATTTGTATAACGGGTTAGACGGGGGGAGAGAGCTGGCCCTGAACCAGAAGGAGGGGGGGTGAGAGGGGTCGACATGAACAGGAAATCATCAGCGCTGTGGATAAATATGGCAGTGTGCCTCGGGCCCGACTGGACGTATTAAAGTCACGCGCACAAAGGGTTCCTGTGTCTGGACTGACCGCCGCATCTGGCTCGACTTTCAGTGATGAACGAGTGACTCGAAGGTTAAAAGAGTGTCTGCGGGGGGGGCGACTCAATCGACTCGGTCCGGTGATATGAGCCATGTGCCAAACTACAGCGTATAAACACTTCCATCATTTCCATCTAAGCAATTGCAATTTGTAACAATAGTCAATAACAGTCCAGTTGTTTCTTTTTTCAACCTGTGTGATTTAAAGATTAAAGAAAACAATTAGTTCACCCAAATACTGTATAAAAAACTCATGCAATCCTAGATTTGGTCATATATCTTACAGGTTCAAAACAGAAACAACTGGACTATTATTCCTTTCTTTAGCTGAACATACTTATGATTAAACTTATTATAATTTTAATAATAATCGTTTTATGTTAAAATGCTGTCAAGTTTCTTTCTTACATGGAACCCAAAATGTTAAAGATTTAAAAAGTATAATCATCTATCAATGAATATTTTTAGCTTACATTGTTGCCTTGTAGTGGCAACGTCTAATCTCATTGGTTCTTGTGACTAGTTGTCATATGCGTGTTTTGTCACGAGACAAAAGATATCACGACGCATTTTCATAAAAAAATATATTTGTCTATGTTCAACTGAAGAATGGAACTTTCATTTTCAAGGATGTTTTAAGGAATTTTAGGTTTGAATGAACTTCTTTTAGTTGGTCATTTCTGCACCACAGGCCACACGAAACGAGTAGACTCAAACTTCTATCTTTTACTCTACATGTCTTCATTTTTTTATTTCGTGATGTCGTATTGTAAAATATCGTGACACTCCTAAAAGCAACGGTAAAAATATTGTTCTCACAACACACTGATACTCTTGACTTCCTGATTTCCATATATGGATCAATAAAAAATCCCAAATATCGGCCGATATATCGTTAACATTTATGCATTTGGCAGTATCGATCCACCACTACATTGTTGCTTGTAGTTTGTAGCGATATTCAGAACACCTCGTTTACTATTGGTCAGACAGAGAGTGTCCGGCCCCAAACTCATACCACCCAAAAATGAAAATTCTGTCATCATTTACTCACCCTCATGTCATTTCAAACCTGTATGACTTTCTTTTTTCTGCTGAACACAAACAAAGATATTTTAAAGAAATGTCCGAATTTTTTATTCCGAAGAACACAAAATCATATATTTTGAAGAATGTTTGTAACCTAAGAATGGTGGTGCCCATTCACTTCTATTGTATGGACACAAAACCAATGCAAGTCAGTGAGTGCCGCCATTGTTCGGTTACAAACATTCTTCAAAATATATGATTTTGTGTTCTTTCTGAATAAAGAAAGTCATACATGTTTGAACTATTCCTTAAAGCCCAATGATACTTTGTCATGTAGGTTCGGATGCTTAAACATAATGTCTTGAGAGCACCACACTTTTCTGGAGAATCAATTTAGGAATTACTTTTTTATCGTTTCCTCTGCACTTCGAGAGTTTAAGTCGTCTTCGTTTCCCACACTTCTCATCATCTGCGCCTGATCCAAACACATGCAAACGCTTAAACGAAGAATGTCAAAGCAAGAAAGATCAGAACAATTCATCCACTGTGTGTCTTGCATTGTGTTAACAAGCAGATTTGACATTAGATGCTGTTGTGTTTATTTTTTCTGCATTTGATATGTCTGCACGTCTGCGGTGCTATAAGAAACCTCTGTGATGTCTCCCGTGGGCCATTGCATCAACATCGGCCAAACCTTTAAACTCAAGACTTCATATTCAGGTTGGCTTCGACGGACCCCGCGCCCGTGATTACCGTTAAACCACTTTTATTACCGACTTCACAGCCCTCAGGTGTTTGCACATAAACAAGATTGTGAGTCTGCTTGAAATTGGTCCGTAATAAGCTCAGCATGCCACAGAAGCTCTCAACCTCTCGAGTTCAGTCGCTGCTCTCCTGAAAGAAGTGTTCTGGAGTTGATGTAACTCGAATGAATGGGATTCAAGAGCTGAATGAAACGGTTCGACCACTGAGCATTCCTTCATTCAGTGTCTGTATCCATTAGCTCCAACTAATGGCCAAGAATCAGTTAAAAAAAGTCATGAGAGATAATGTTTGTTTGTGCGCATACACAAATAAAGTGCAAGTGAAGCTCGGAGAGATTTTTGAAGAGATGAAATGGATCGGGAGAGCAGCAGCGTTATTTTTAAGGTATTATGTGGTTTGCTTTCAAGAACAGTGGTGGAAAAATAGTGTTAACATACAGCGAGTTGACTTGGCTTCCTGTTTTCCATATATGGGCGTCCATGTAGAATCAGCCACTTTTTGATTGGCTAAAAAAAGTTTTGTCATTGCTATATTTTTTTATTAATTTTTTTAGTTAAAGTCCATCGTATTTACTTCTGTAATCTGACGCATTTCCGAGTGAAACTGAATTTCTAATGAGAGAAGTAGTGGGCGTGGCTTTCGGCTTTCTCTGCGATTTGATTGGATGCATAAAAACAGCATTTGCATTTTGAAACGGAACTGGCAGCAGACTGACAGTTGAAGGGGAGGAGTTAACGGATGCTCCGCCCAAGCCGTCTAATTTACGTCACTTGAGATGGATAGTCACTAGAGGGCGGAAGTGCATTTTCAGATTGAAGATTATGAGGGCACATGAATTTTAAAAAGAGAATGACCTACATTTGTAAGCTATTTACAATAAATGCTGCAATATTTCATGAAAAATAGGAATTGTCATTTTTAATTTCACTGGGACTTTAATGATTTATTTTTGACAGATTGATTACCAGTTGCATAATTCCATAGACTGTGGATTCATATCGCGAGACCATAATAAATTTGTGATTACTGCAAATACCCTATTCTACACTATGGTTACTGTAGTAAAACCGTGTTTTTTTGTTTGTAGTGATAGTTGGCATATTTGAATGATAAAACAGTAATTTACAGTGTCTTTAAGAGAAAAGCACAACAACACATTTATAATGACAATAAACTAAAATACAAGATTAAAATATTCATTTTGATCAAATATTTATTGGAAGTCAAAAAATGTTTCTGTGAGAATCAATGGGATATCTCCTCGAACAAACAAAACCTCAGCAAGGTTTTTGTTAGAAGCGTGTCGATATTCGTAATCTATTCAACAAAGCCAGATATGCCTCTTGTTTTTTGCTTCTCTGCCGCTCGATCCGCTATGTCTGTGGCAGTTTGCCTTTTTATAAAAGCCATTTTGCTGAATGTCGGTTATTTGACATTTTTTCCTTCAGTCTTGATAGATATTTTCATCACAGCCCCTTGAATGTATCTGTAAAAGCAAATGTCAGATCTCTAAGGTGTGTTTTTCTTTCGCGGTCCAAACGTAACGTTCACTCTTATGTTCACTGATGTTTTGTTTATTGCAGGTATTGGAGGAATGGAGGAATTCATTCTCAAGTCGGCCACCATCTCCACGTCTCCCGCCTGCCCTCCCTTTACGCCACTCAACTTCGAGGCCACGCCCATTGTCAGGGTCGCGGTCGAGCCCAAGCATCCAAGTATGTGAGCAAATCCGATCACACGTCACACACAAAGTTAACGTTAGACACTAGGACTTTATGACACAATAAGACTTTATCATGTAACGATCAAAGGTTAAGTCATTATCATCTTAAAGCGGCAGTGCACTCAAATAACATTCTTTCGTTTTTTTTACTCTCATGTCATTTCGCAACATTCAAATTAATTTGTGTTTAAATGTGAATGAGATATGTGAGATTGATTATCGACTAAATGTCGGTCAGGGCTGTTCAACGATTAACGGCGAATAATCGCATCCAGAATAAAAGTCCCTGCACTGTGCATATTTATTTTGTATTTATATACACATACACATAGGCTACATGTATATATTCATATTCATATATAATTTAAATTATATATAAACATGTATTCTTTTTTTATATGTACTGTATACATGAATGTGTATGTGTTGCATACTATTCATGACTCATTTTCGCCTACTATATAGTAGGCGATTTCGGATGCAGCGAATTATTCTGTGCCAAAATCTAGTACATGCACTACTGAATTAGCATGCTAACGGAGCACAATGCTAACTCAACAAAATGTAACTTTTTTAAAAGAAATATAATTACATTGAAAATGTTGTTTTTAAAAATGGATGGTAAATGTATGTGTAATCTGATTACATGGACTTTTTAACGTGAGTTTGTCGCACTGCATTATGGGATTGCCTTAATCTCTATGAAGAATGCACACTTTTCTACCTTTCAATTTGATCAAACTGAGGTATTTTACTAAGCATCATCATGCTGCCTTCTTGTTGGAGAATCTGCTTATGGTTCCTCAAAATGCTCCCTACTTAGACGGCTCACTAAGTAGGGAGCATTTTGGAACAATGCCAATGGTTAACCATAAACAATGCAAAACAGTACAGCCTAAACGGAACTGTCTGATATACTCTCATGTCTCCAAGTGGCAAATATCCATTGAAGAGAAGTTTTAATGTCATTCTCATAAGCAGTGTCGGGGGTGACATGGAAAACCCGTCCATCTCAAAGCATCATATGATTTTAAAGGGACAGTTCTCCCAAAATAAAGATCCTTCATTGTTTATCCTTCATTCTTGTGCAGAACACAAAAGGAAGATAATTTGATATAACGTTGGTAACCAAACTACAATAAAACAATGTAGTGTCACTCTTTGTTACACACTCCCTGTATTTCCTCTTTTTGCATGAGCTCTTGTGACAACGTGTTGTCTTTTCTTTCCTCTCTGTGTGTGTTTAGGTGAGATGCCGAAGCTGGTGCGAGGTATGAGGCTGCTGAACCAAGCCGACCCGTGTGTGGAGGTGTTGATTCAGGAGACGGGCGAGCATGTTCTGGTCACTGCAGGGGAGGTGCATCTACAACGCTGTCTGGATGACTTGAGAGAGAGGTGAAGAAACACACACAGACGCTATATGATGGTATATCAGAGCTTTAATTTAAAGGGATACTTCACCCAAAAATGAAAATTCTGTCATCGTTTACTCACCTTCGAGTTGTTCCAAATCTGTATAAATGTCTTTGTTCTGATGAACACAGAGAAAGATATTTGAAAGAATGCTTGTCACCAAACAGATCTTGCCCCCCATTGACTCCCATAGTAGGAAAAATTACTTTATCATTTTTTTTGTTCTGTTGAGCACGAAAGACGACATTTGGAAGAATGTAAGACAGCAAACAGTTCTGGGGCACTTTTGACTACCGTTGTATTTTTTCCTACTATGGGAGTCAATGGGGGGCGAAATCTGTCTGGTTATAAGCATTCTTCCAAATATCTTTCTCTGTGTTCGTCAGAACAAAGAAATGTATACAGATTTGGAACAACTGGAGGGTGAGTAAATGATGACAGAATTTTCATTTTTGGGTGAAGGATCCCTTTAAACAAGTACCGATATAAGAGGGTCCGTGTTGGTTTGATGTTGACTATATATTATGAGTATAATATAATATTTTTAGTGATCTGTGACTGAATATCATTATTGTATTATAAAACTCTATACAGCAGTCTCTTTCTCTCCAGACAGGATATTTCTCTTGTGATTTATTGTTTTCTCTGACACTCATTCTGTCGTCTCGTTCTCTCTCCATCTCTCTTTCACTGCGGCGGCCTCAGATCAATAGTTCTTGAAGTCGCTCTATGAGCGTTGAGCTCTGCGCTGTTTGTACTGGAGATTCATGCCACTCGTTCTCAACACAGACCGGCTCAGCATTATTCAGAATCGTTCGTGGATCAGACAACCAGCTTTTATTTGGAAATAGTTGTGTTCCTGCTGTGCCATTGTGAACACGGCGGTACGACGTTGTGCGTTTGAGAAAAGCTTTTGCTCCCTGGAATAGTTGATTTTGTCAACAAAAAAAGGAAAATAGCTGTTCAACTCTAAATTTGACCGCTGTGGTGTCTTTTGATCACATAATATTTATCCAAAAAAAATATATATATACATTTTTAAATAATATTATTATTATTTCATTGTTTAATTTTGGGTTTTACTGTAATTATTATATATCATTTATCTACAATAAAATAATAACAATTCAGAATAACTCGATTTATTATTTCATCATTTAGTCATGTATTTGATGTACGTTATGTCATATTCAATATAAAATAAGCACCCTTATAAGTGAATCATTTTCGAGAATACTACATTCTTACATTTTCCATTTTTGCTCGTCAAATAAGAAGTCAGAAAGGTTAAATGAAATACCCTTGAGCCGGTTTAGGTTTTATATGACAGGAGAAACCTTCAGCATTCAAATGTTAAAGATGCTTTCTTCCATTTTAATAAGACACCGGTCTACGTCCGCTTTGCCCTTGAGTTTTTACCTTGTTTGAACAGCAGAACTGCATACATTAGCGGCACCACATGATAAATATCGGCTGAAAAGTTGCTACTGTTTGTTTCTTAAACACGTATGCCCTCGCATAACATTAGCCGGGCCGTTTGTTTAATATCTTATGCGTTTTATTCCAAAGGTGAGCTTGCATGTCTTAAACAGATGTGAACCTGTCAAAACGGTTCGTGTCGCCAGCCATGTGATGACAAAATGAGTTTGTCGATTCAGTGTTTCCATATTGAGTCGACATTAGATGTCTTTAGGTAAATTTCATGAAGAAATATTTCAGTTCATATTTCAGTTTAATTCAATTATATTTAATTGTTATGAAAGTAACATCACAATGCAAAAGAAGACTGATCCTAGAAAAAGTATAAATATTTTAACATTCGTAAATCAAGATACATTAACCTGAGAAGCAAAATGATCTAAGAAATTAAAGGAAAAGTTCACCCAAAAAATGAAAATTCTGTCTTCATTTACTCACCTTTACGTTGTTCCAAATCTGTATAAATGTGTTCTGATGAACACAGAGAAATATATTTGGAAGAATGCTTTGAACCAAACAGTTCTTGGCCACCATTGACTCCCATAGTAGGAATTTTTATTTTTGGGCGAATACGTCATGGCGACGTCTGCGTGTAATCTGGGAAACCTTGCGTTCTATTTCAAGTGACATTTTTTGAACAAACGTCAGATAAGCATATTCACAGAGTGAATTCACAGACATTCCTCATTATAAATGTCACAAAACATCTTCTGAATGTCGTCCTAACATCCAGCGACATGATCAAAACAAGGAATAGTTTCCAGATGAAAACACGCACATCCAATAGACGGTCCAGTCAGAGATTGAGATTTTATTAATCAGAGATGTTTAGATCAGATTGAGGATGGATTGTGGACTCGTATTTTGTATGTAAATTAGGCGACTGGTAATTATGAAAGCGGTTTTGCTTTTATTAAAAAAAGATTGGCGAAGCTTTTTGACAAGCCACCAGAACGACTTTTGTTGCGAGTAAATGTTGGCTGTGTGTCATCAAGAAACTGTCACAAAAACAGTTGAAAATCGAGTACAGAAAAAGAGCGATAGTGAAGAAACGGGGGACAAAACAAGTGGATAAGTGATGCATTAACACAACAGTAAGGGAAGCGAGAGGGATATGGCACATTTTGCGAAATCACGTTGAGGTTTTTTGCTAAAAAATGTAGTAATGGTGTAAAGAGACACGAATGAGCTTTCACGCTCCCATCTGTCACTTCGCCTCGAGCCGCGGGGCTGTAAATTAGCGCTCGTCTCTCAACTGTGTTGCTTTGTCCTGTTGTCACTCGTCGTGAAGAAAACCTCATCAGTTTTTTACATTTTGGCCAAAACGTTGTCAGCTCGAGCGTTTTAACTGCTGTCGATGGAGAGAGAGATCCCGCAGGTGTCATTTGGCTTGACTGAAATGATGAAGGTCGTATTGGGACGGTTTGGAAAAGATGCAAACACGTTTAAACTCCCCATAGATTGAGATGTTCCCCATAAATAAGGTTTCACTCTTGTTCTTTCCTACCTTCTTCTATCCTGCTTTACTGACTGATAGTAGGAATGTTATACGCGTTCTTAGAAAAAATAGCATTTTCTTTAATACTGCAACATACATTTATTTTTCATATTCTGCATTTTTTTCTTGTTTTCCAGTATAAACATCTTGAAGGGATACTTCACCCAAAAATGAACATTTTGTCATCGTTTACTCACTCTCAAGATGTTCCAAATCTGTATAAATGTCTTTGTTCTGTTGAACACAGATAAAGATATTTGGAAGAATGCTTGTAACCAGACAGATTTTGCCCCCCATTGACTCCCATAGTAGGAAAAAATACAACGGTAGTCAAAAGTGCCTCAGAACTGTTTGCTGTCCTACCTTATTCAAAATGTCTTCTTTTGTGTTCAACAGAACCAAAAAAATGATAAAGTAATTTTTCCTACTATGGGAGTCAATGGGGGGCAAAATCTGTCTGGTTACAAGCATTCTTCCAAATATCTTTCTCTGTGTTCATCAGAACAAAGACATTTATACAGATTTGGAACAACTCGAAGGTGAGTAAATGATGACAGAATTTGCATTTTTGGGTGAAGTATCCCTTTAACATTCTAATCATGAGACATTTACATGAGAAGCTAAATGAAATTAAGTGTGATCACAAGATAAAATATCTCACTTAATTCTGATAACCTTTCCCCCCAAAGAACAAGACCAAATATCTCATAATTTTGCTTCTCAAGTAAATGTTTTTCAAGAATGTTAAGAGTCTTTAGATATCCTTAGATACTGGAAAGCAAGACAAAAAAGACATTGTGCGTTGTTGATATTCTTTTCCACATTTTAGAATAATAGTTAAAAACTAAAAAGCAAAACTGTGGAATAACACACATGCAACTTTGGGAATTGTGTTGTGACTAAAAAATTCCAAAATAAATCAAAACTGTTATATTTCATCATTCTCAGTGAATTTGTAGAAATGTTCCTTGTCATTTTATCAAGCAATTTCTTGATGTCTCTTCTAAAATGATTTTTAAACAGTACTGAAAGTAATACAGCTCCCAGGGATTGCACAAACTCGGAAACAATGTATAGTATAATACAATTAAGTCAATTTGGATAAAAGCGTCTGACAAATGCATACATGTAAATGCAGAATGTAAAGGTAATTGGGTGATTCTCACAAAATCTTGATTTCGAGATGTCAAACATGATTTTCTTAAAAAACACTTGCATCATCAAATTTCCTTTTGATTTATTAAAAACACGGTTTAACAAAATGTTGATTTTTTTTAAAAGGCCTCTGAATATACTCATTACTGTAACTAAAAACAAAGTGTTTTATTCAAACAAGTTTTTATTAATTAAAATAATATCACATTAATTAAGTATATTTTAATAGAAAATTGTACACATGTACATTTTTTTTAAAGTGTAAAACTACCTGTATTGGAAATGAGATTGAAAAAAGTCGTGTACACAGCTTGACATAAAACAATATTCCGCTTTTAACTAGAAAAATATAAAGTAATCTGTTAACGCCATTTTAAAGGTACTGGTAGATGTGTTTCTTCACATAAAATGAAACTTTTAAATATTTAAATATCTTTGTGTGTGAGTCAGTCTTTTAAGAATGTTATGTTATTTCTTCCACTATTTCTTCATTTTTATTATGCATGAATATTCTGTCAATTTTTTTGTCTTTTTTGTAATTCGAGAACATCTAGAAGAACATCCAATTGTTGTTTTTTTCAAAATATTTAATTTATATTATGTTATGAAATATTTTAACTCTGTTTAAATTACAACATATAATGCACTCAGACAATGCGGGGCGCGTTACGGTAATGAGAATTTCAGCAGAAAAAGCAATAAAATGCAAAAATAATTCATTTCTATATCAAAATCATGTTTTGTGCCAGGTAGACAACACAATTGTGTTTATTATGATAATTTTTTGTGTTACCAAATTATATGTTTTATAATTCAAATCTTTACTGCCTTGATGTTTCAGTGGTTTCGAGAATGACCCAATTAATATGTGTGCACAAGTTTTATTTTTATCTATGAGTTTGAAAAACTCCTTTAGATCAAAAGGTTTTTAAGAAACATTTCAGTCAAGTGACCCTAAGCTTTTAAACAGTAGTGTACTGTGTATATAAATCACTCATGTGAAGCGATCCCTTCATGTCCTCATAACTCCATCATTTCCGGCGCTTGTGAGGAGAAAATAAAACTCACGTTGCTGATTGATTTCTTTTCTCTCTCCCCAGTCTGCTGCACTTTTATCCAATAGCCCACACAAACACAAGGCAGATTCAAAGGCTTTTACATAAATGTCATACCGTTTAACCTACACCAAACAATTTCCGTTTGAAAAGCGTGCCGGGCTCGCAGTGCGGTTCGTTGAATGAGATGTGATTTGGTCACCAGCTCAGGTCAAAAGCAAACACACTGTCAGGAAAGCCAGCGGTGAGAAACCGTCAGCCCCCGGGCGCTTGAGTCGGGGGGGTCAAGCCTTGAGGTCAGGAGAGGCTGAGGTCAGACCGCCTGCAGCGTTTACTCCACAGTCTGATGGGAGTCTGAGTGGCGTCTAAAAATATCGCATCAGACCTCCGTGTCAAAGCAGTTCAGAGATAGTCTGTCCAGACCTTTGACGCAGCGCCTGTCCTCCGGCCAAGTCCTAAAAATGAGGTCACGCCGTGCCCTTAGTTACGAGATGATGACATCACCGCCTCTGCAGTAAATGGGTCAACTGCAAGATCACGTGACCCACGAGAGGTTACACCCTCTGATGGGGTGAGAATCGTTTTGATGCAAAGAAAACGGATCATTTGGGGGTTTATTTCATTGTTTTGTGCATTATTTGTTGTTTTGTGCTATCTCGTGTCATCCCTAGTGGTTATACAGTTTCACATCACTAAGTGACACAAAGTTGACATGACTGATGCAAAACAGAATATTTGAAAATATTAGTGATTATAAACAGTTGTCACATTTACTATAATCATAAATATGTAGTTTTATGTTACAAGGGGAAAGGTCAACCTAAAATGAGCGTTCTTTGATCATTTACAGTTTCTTTCTTCTGCAGAACACAAAAGAAGATACTTTGAAGAACGTTGATAACCAAACAACATTGAACCCCATTGACATTCATTGCATGAACACAAAACTACTGAGACATTTCTCAAAATATCTTCTTTTTTGTTTAACAGAAGAAATAAGTCACATACAGTTTTAAAAGACGTGAAGATGAGAAAATGACAGATTTTTTATTTTTGAGTGAACCTTTAACACCATGATTTCCTACACTGCAAAGAAAATAGGATAAGGATTTTTGTCTTGTTATAGTATAAATATCGGAAAATTATTAATCAAGAAACATTTACTTGACGGAAGGAAAAAGTGATCAAAAACATTTTGTCTTGTTTTATGAAAGAGAAGAAAACTAAGTTTATGTTTAAAAAAATGCAGTGCCAGTGGGGTAAGAAAAACAAACTTGAATTTAGTTTGACCTTTTCCCTAGGTACCTAATTCAGGTTTGTTTTTATTAACCTATTGGAAGCTTTTTTCCTTGTTTTAAACACAAACTTACTTAATTCTTATATATTTTCCTTCATGAAACAAGACTTAATATCTTAGGACACTTTCCCTGTTAAATAAATGTGTCTTGATTTAAGAGTTTTCAAATATTGATACTAGAAAACAAGCATTTTATTTTAAAAAACAAGATCTTTGATAATGTCAACTTGTGCGATATTTTGAACAATTATTTCTATTTTATTGTATTTTTTATATTTTTAAAACTATATTTTCACAAGCACAACAGATTATGTGCAAACGAGACATTGGTTTAATACTTGAATCAAAGTGTGACTGAAATCACTCAAATTCTATTCTCTGAAAGTTGGGTTTTCCTCTGTTATTGTTTAATTCTTGTGGCTAAGCTTTTTTCCGTTTGTAGATTCATCCAAGGCCAAGACAGTTGCTTAAATACATCAAATTTATTGACATTCAGCCATATGTGGAAACTAGAGTAGCTGAACTATGGTCAATAATTCGCCCATTCCAGTCCAAATTTAAACCGCTAATTTTAGACTTCTGACTGTTTTTAAAGTCAGGCCACACAAAAAATGGTTAACGTCACGAAAAATTAAAACACTCAGACTATGAAGACTTAACATCAGGGCCTATGGGGTACCTGGAAACGTTATAAAATCATTTGATGAACCTTTCTAGATGTATAAAATAAATAACTGATATCCAGTGATGCTACTGTGTTGCTTTTCCGCTTGATGTCCACATGTGAAATCTAGCTCCTGTATCAAAACCAAGTTGCATGACCACTGCTTTAGACCAGCTATAAATATTTCATCTAGCTTCTTTTAGCCAGATTGCAGATTGGGTACTCTTTAAAAATGAGAAGAAGAGAAGTGTCTTTAAAGTGAAAAATAATAATGCCGGAATGTGTAAGAGAGAGAAATTACATCTATATGCAATTACAAGTTAGGAAATAACAAAAAGTAATGAGGTTTATGAGGCAAAAAGAGCAAGAGAAAAAGATAATTGTGTAACACCAGAAGTTGATAGCAGTGAGACAGCATTGCCTGAAGATTGCCCCGTCACAGCTCTCAGCCCTGCTCGAAAGATTTTCCACTGGATTATCTGCTTCCCAAACCGTCTCTGGCCGTCTGAGTCTAACTGGATTATTGGAAGTCTCGATGTCGACTCAATCGTGTCAACCGTCTGCTCCTTTTAGCGAAGCCTAGTGACCCATGAGACCCGACTGACCAGCTGTCAGCATTAACCAATGACCCCGGAGTGTTTTTCTCCCTTTATGAGATTTAGGCCATTATTATATAACTAGACGCTTACTGTATAACCCTTTATTCTGCCTAAAGTATATGAAATTCAGAGTGCTGCACCATCCGGGCGGTATGTTTGTATCTGTTTCTTTACACAGACAGGTGATGAATTTGTATTTGAATATTTTCTACATGAATGGGCCAGCGTAAATTAGATTTTATAATGCCATAACAAGTTGATGAAGAATCAGAGCCCGGCTCTTACTCTTGGCTGACCGCCAGCCTTCAGCGGTCCACACCATTGCTTTGAAAAATAAGGTTTTTGTAAGAGGACGAAGGATTTGCTTATAATATTGCTTTCCTTTTGATATTTACACCATGATACTTTTATTTTGCTGCTCCTCTGTAGGTTTGCTAAAATTAAGATCAGCGCTTCCAAACCGATCATTCCGTTCCGCGAGACGGTGGTCCGGCCACCCAAGGTGGACATGGTGAACGAGGAGCTGGGCAAGCAGCATAAGGTGGCGGTGATTCACCAGGTCAAGGAGGATCAAACCAAGTATTCCGAAGGCGTCCAGGTGGATTCCACTGGCCTGGTCACGCTCACCACCTCTAACAAGATGGCCACCGTCGGGGTCCGAGCTATTCCGCTTCCAGAGGAAGTCACCCACCTGCTGGAGGACAACGTGGAGCTCATCCGCACAATGGAGCAGCTCAGCGTGTTCGCCCGGGAGGGCAAGACTCTGGACATCAACCAGAAAATTCTGGAAAACATCCAGGACCTGAAGGTCAAACTGGAGAGCCACCTGCAGGGCCACAAATGGAGGGGTGCCGTGGAGCGTATCTGGGCATTTGGTCCACGCCGCTGCGGGCCAAACATTCTTCTTAACAACGTGGAGGGCTACCCGAGACCTTCCATGTGGCAGTGTTTGGAGAGAGAAAGGGCCGAGATGGCCACGTTTAGAGACTTTGACAACAGCATCATCAGTGGCTTCCAGTTGGCCACACTCGCAGGCCCCATGTGTGAAGAACCGCTGATGGGCGTTTGCTTCTCAGTAGAGACCTGGGACATGAAGTTTTCTACACCGCTAGCTCAGTATGACTTGTTTGATAAGGACTCGGTCACAGAGCCAAATACAGTCAACCAAAGTGGAAGTTCTGAACTTAAAGATGCATGTGAGATGGACGTGTCTACAAGTAATCAAAGCAGAAGTAGAGCAGAGGCAGCGGGGAGTTCGGTGGACTGTTACGGGCCGTTTTCCGGGCAGCTCATCGCCGCTGTGAAGGAAACCTGTCGATACGCTTTCCAGGCCAAACCTCAGCGACTAATGGCTGCCATGTACACCTGTGAGATCATGGCCACTGCTGAAGTCTTAGGTAAGTTTGTTTACATGGCATCGTTTTCAACCCAAAAGCGTCATTTCTTTTATGTGATTGGCTGTTCATCTTCATCTAAACTACAAAACAAGAATTTGCGAAAACAGTGACCACATGCACATGCATACTTCATAGAGCTCACTGCTCTTTAGAATAATGCATATGTGCGTCATTCACTCACAAGGCTTTTCTATTATGTCTTCTATTTGTTTTGTCTTTTCTTTTTGAATTTTGACTGTGAATTTGAACTCAAGTTAGAGCTCTTGATTTGCGCAAAATGCTTCTTTGGATGCTTAATTACATATCGCTTGATCGGTTTATCAAGCGTGCAACCTAGACAGGGATTCCTAAACATTTCCGACCACTAAAGCACATTCCAATCGGCCCTTCCTAAAAAGATCCACATTCTCTGAAATGCAAGTAAAAAATGCCACACCGAAAAAAGTCCCCCCTTAATTAAAAGCTGATGTGAATCAGGCATGTAGAGATGTAGTGATGTCATAGCTCCAGGTTCCAGAACAAAAGCGAAATTGTCCGACCAACATACTTGTGGGAACTGGACCCGGATGGGTAGGTAAGGAAATCCTGCCCCGAGAGAACCCTAAACCCCTGAGAAAATCAACGGGGAGAAAAAACATAAATATTTCAACAAATGTGCAAATTACCTTCCCAGACATTCAAAATCTTTATATGAACCGCTGGCGCTTTGGGTTTTAGTAGATATGATCAGAGGAGCGTTTGGGGGAGCAGCTGGACTGGATTAGGGCAGATAATGGCTTTGAATATAAAAAACGTAAACTTTTCACTGGCAGAATGTTTCTCATTTCCAAATAACTAGGTAACTCTATTAAGTATTACAGATGTTCTAGATGAGAGAAATGTCTTATGTGACGCACGTATAGGCCACTATTACACTTTTGGTCTCCCTTAAGGAGTGTTTACCCTGACTCGTATCCAAAATGTATTTATTTTATCGTCCACTGAATTTGGTGCCGCCATATTGGGAAGGGCAAGTCTGCCCTACAAACACCAACAGATAAACGGAAGTGAGTTGTTAAGCGTTAAAATAAATGTAGACATTTACGAATATTTAGATTTAGTAGAAAAACAGCTTTTCCGTTCACTTGTGTGTATGTTTAGGGCAGTCTTGCCCTCTCCAATATGGCAGCCACATTGACACATTGCAGCAAAGGGCCAAAACGCTAAATGCGAAATCTATATATCATTCCTCATTCAACACCAAATAAAGTGTTGATGTACAAATGTGTGCAGTCATATGCTAATGAACAAGAAGTTGTGATGTCATAACCATAAATTTACTTTCAATCAATACTGTCAAAACCTTTGTTTCAATAAATGGTCCTGGTTGACTCGGGAGGGAGCGTTACGCTGTGACTGTTAGGGCCCTATTGTACACCCGGCGGCAGGCACTACGCGAGTGTATTATGCTAGTTTCAGTCCGACGCAGTTATCGTTTGCACATCCTGCACCACGTTGTTTAAATAGCAAATGCATTTGCGCCCATTTGTGCGCCCATGGGCATGTTGGTCTGAAAACGAGGTTTGTTCAGGCGCATTGTTGGCGCGTTGCTATTTTGAGGCAACTGAAATAGACTGCGCCACTGGCCAACTGAAACCTGGTATAAAGTCAATGGCGCAATATGTTTTTGGTTATTTAAAGAGCGTGTTATGCGTCTATAGGCGGGTGCACAGTGCTCGTACATTCTGCTTATAACATAGGACACGCAGCAGCACAAAAACATGCCAATTATTAAAAATAAATGGACTACAAATTAAAAGATTATTATTGTTTACATAAAGACAAAAAATCCGGCTTGTCCTGTCGATGATCTGCTCGTGCGCTTTAACGAGTAAGTTAGATGCGTTTCCTCTCTGGAGAAGCGTGAAGCGTCCGGTCTTTGCTCTTGCAAATTCCGCCGTGTAAATAGGGAATCCGCCAAGGCACAAATGCAACTGGCTCTTAAAGGGAATGGGAGATGAGCCTCTGATTGGTTTACTGCACGTTTTTCTCATAATACACCCATGATTCATTAAGAGAATACGGACAACCCTTTTAGACCATGCGCCTGGCGCGCTGACAGTTTTCCCATCCTTATACTAGCAAAAGTGGATTCGGAAACACCCACTTGCGCTCTGCCCCATGTGCTTTAGACCATGCGCTTAGATTGTTAAAATAGGTCCCTTAAAGTACGTCTACATGGACATCAAAGTCAAACATCTGTTCATTGTAACATGTTTCCTTTAACATGTTTTTGCCACTTAGCAATATAGACGTGATGCGTTCATGGCCCAGATGCACAGAGTTCATAACCGAGTTTATTGCGAGAGCTTCTCGCTGGTGTGTGGTGTTAGAGGTTGATGGTCTCTGGGGATGGCGCGTGTTATACACCGCTCTCAGTTTCTTCCCCGTCACTTCCATGTATTGTGTGTGTGTGTGTGTGTGGGAGTGTGAGGACGGCTCAGCTGCTGTTTGTATTAGTAAAAGGAGAAGGATGTCCGCCACCGATGAGTCCAAACACACATCTGATCGCCTGTGACTTTCCGGCTTGTGATGATGGATTTTGTGTGTGTTTCCAGGTCGTTTCTAAACATTAACTCTGTGTTTGCTTTTATTAAGGGCAAAAGTACAGTGATTTGTGGATTTTGGTGACATGAACATAGTTTGTGCATAATGTATGCTATATGTCAGGCGTATTCAATTAAAGTTCCAAGAGGTCCGGTCTTTATATTTTCTTCCAAAAAGAGGTCCGGACAATACGCTTTTTTGAAAATAAATGAATATTTAATCAATTTAGCCCAGTTGGATGTATATGTAAAAGATATGATCTTGTATCAGGCCATTTCTTTTATATTTTGATATCCACAGTATATACAGTATGTATTGTACTAAACTAAATTAAATTTGACTAAATTAGCCTTTCCATGCCATTCATACCAGAACTACTTCTATCTTTAAATCATTTCCCAATTAGGACGTTGTTCATTACAAAATGTGACCCTGCTTGTGAAAACCCAGCAAAAGTCCTTCATAAAATCATCCTACAAAATATTCTGTGAACGAAGCAAGGGTCCGGATCCGGCCCCCGGTCCGCCAATTGAGGATCACTGCTATATGTGATAGTTTAGCATTGCACACCGGGGTCAGAAATTAATCAGAGCTCGGGGAAAACTGACATGAAATGTGACAATGACTCGCCCCAGATATTTAAGGGCAATGTGAGGGCAAAACATGTCCCTGTTATGTTTTCTATTTTAAGTACCAGTAGATTGTGTAGTCAACTGTCCAGTTATGAAAAGTGTTTATATATGCATCTTTGTCATGTAGGTCGTATGTATGCTGTTTTATCTAAACGGGAAGGACGAGTCCTGCATGAGGAGATGAAGGAAGGGACGGACATGTTCATCATTAAAGCTGTACTTCCTGTTGCCGAGAGCTTCGGATTTGCTGAGGAGATAAGAAAGAGGACCAGCGGCCTGGCCAGTCCACAGCTAGTGTTCAGCCACTGGGAGGTGAGGGAATAAATGAATGAACGAACGAACGAACAAGCAAAAAAAGAAGGCTGAGTGAGTGAGTGAGTGAGTGAGCGAGTGAATGAATGAGCAAATGAATGAATGAAGGAATGAGCGGATGGATGGATGGATGAAGGAATGAGCGGATGGATGGATGGATGGATGAATGAGCGGATGGATGGATGGCTGAATGAAGGAATGAAGGAATGAGCGGATGGATGGATGGATGGATGGATGAATGAATGAATGAGCGGATGGATGGATGGATGAATGAATGAGCGGATGGATGGATGGATGAAGGAATGAGCGGATGGATGGATGGATGGATGGATGGATGGATGGATGGATGGATGGATGAAGGAATGAGCGGATGGATGGATGGATGGATGAATGAATGAAGGAATGAGCGGATGGATGGATGGATGGATGGATGGATGAATGAGCGGATGGATGGATGGATGGATGGATGAAGGAATGAGCGGATGGATGGATGAATGAATGAATGAATGAAGGAAGGAAGGAAGGAAGGAACAAGCAAAAAATAAAGCTGAGTGAGTTAATTAATGAATAAGCGAATGAATGAATGAATGAATGAATGAATGAATTAATTAATAAATGAACGAATGAAGGAATGAGCCGATGGATGGATGAAGGAATGAGCCGATGGATGGATGAATGAAGGAAGGAACAAGCAAAAAATAAGGCTGAATGAATGAGTCAGTGAGCCAGCGAGCGAGTGAATGAATGAGCAATTGAATGAATTCAATAATAAATGAATGAATGAGTAAATGGATGAGCGGATGGATGGATGGATGAAGGAAGGAAGAAGCTAAAAATAAAGCTGAATGAATGAATGAACGAACAAGCAAAAAATGAAGCTGAGTGAGTGAGTTAATTAATTAATGAGCGAATGAATGGATAAGCGAATGAGTGGATGAATGAATGAATGAATTAACTAATTAATTAATAAAGGAATGAACGAATAAGCTAATTAATGAATGAACAAATGAGTGGATGAATGAATGAATTAACTAATTAATTAATAAATGAATGAATGAATGAACGAATAAGCTAATTAATGAATGAATGAGTGGATGAATGAAGGAAGGAAGGAACAAGCAAAAAGGGCTGAATGAATGAATGGACGGATGGACGAACGAACGAACAAACAGACAAACAGACAAATAAGTGAGTGACAGAACAGAGTAATTCATTAGGGAAAGGCTGAATTAATGAATGAATGAATAAACAAATGAATGTGTGACCAAATAAACCAAGACCTAATCAATTAATATGGATGAATAAGTGATTGTATTATTAAATGAATGAGTGTTTGGTTGAGTAAGTTGATGAAGTCAATGAATTGAAAATAAATAAACAAAGCAATAAATGATAGTGAAGAAGTGAACTTGTGAGTGAAAGTCTGACTGAATGAATGAATGAATGAATGAATGAATGGCCAAATGAATAAATAATGAACCAGTGAATACAGTTTTTGCATGAGTGAATAAATGAACAAGTTTTAACGCATAAATAAATAAACTAGCGAATCAAGTGAGTGATTGAATTAGTTACTAAAAATGTGAATAAATGTATAGATTTTTGAAAAAATGACTTGAATGAGTGAGTTAGTGAAGAAATAAATGAAAGTGAATGAGTGAACTTGTGAGTAAATGATTCATTAAGGAAGGCATGAGTGTGCAAGAGAATGAGTCAATGAATGAACAAATGAATAAGGATGAAGTGTATGATTGAGCGAGAGAATGAATGAGTGTAAATAAATAAATGCAGGAATAAATGAGGGAATCGATGAGCAGATGTGAATGCACGAATGAACTAGCGAATCATTTAACAAGTTAGTAAATGAATGAATTAAGAAGTGACTTAATAAGTGAATGAATGAACAGATGTTTAAACAAAAGTATGACAAGTGTAAATGAATGATTAAAAATATGAATAAGTGAATAAAATAATTCAAGTAATTATCTAAAGTATGAATAAGAGGAACATGAGACTTTCTAGAGAACACGCGTACACTATGTAGTGAACTGTGAATGAGCAGGAAAAGCCCCTAGTGGTGTGTCTGCGAGTGATTCAGTATCGTGTACACATGTGTTCAGGTCTCTCTCTCTCTCTCTCTCTCTCTCTTTCTGTCAGTCAGTGTCCTCCTCTGACCTCAGGGGTTTTTCGTCTGAACGTACACCGCAAAGATATTGAACTCTATACAGGAACCTGATTACCTGATCATACTCCTGACCGATAAGAGTGAGCCGGTCTATTAGATCCACTCATATTGATCGTGTCGATAACGCTGATCTAGCAAATGTGGGTTTATCTTGAGAGAGTCAAACAGCCAGTGAATGAACATAGTGATGATGTGAACTGAAAAAGCGTTACTCAGTCATAAGCAATGGACACATTTTGTTAGCAAGAGCCGTACTTTCGTTTAAAGTCTTTATGTTGAAAAAAAAGGCAAAATCTTAAAGGGACAGTTCACCCAAAAATCCTCATTTAAAGTCACCCTCTTGTCATTTCAAACCTGTATAAATGTCTTTGTTCTGCTAAACACAGAGGAAGATATTTGGAAGAACGTCAGAAACCAAACAGATCTCATCCCCCATTGACTACCATAGTATTTATTTTCCCTATTATGGGAGTCTATGGGGGATGAGATCTGTTTGGTTTCTGACATTCTTCCAAATATCTTCCTTTGTGTTTAGAACAAAGAAATGTACACAGGTTTGGAACAAATTGGAGTTTGGAGTAAATGATGCCAGAATTTTCACTTTTGGGTGAACTTTCCCTTTAAATACACATGAAGTTACTCCCTAGAAATCTCTGATGTTTAGTTGTGTAACATCACTAAGACTGTATTAAGTATGTGTGTTTTTGTCAATGGGGTCCAAGAACTGTTTGGTTACAAGCATTCGTCCAAATACCTTTCTCTGTGTTCAACAGAACAATGAAATTTATACAGATTTGGAACAACTAAAGAGTGACAGATTTTTTTTATTTGGGGGTGAACTGTTCCTTTAAGCATAAACGTTGGACACTTACTTCAATAGTCACCACTGAAAATGTAAGTATTTTAGCTTGAATCAGGTCAAATGTTGATTCAGTTGACACTGTCAATATTTCAGTGTTCAAGGTCCCAATTTAACATGTTTGTTTGTGTTGTCTATCAGGTGTTGAATGAACTTTTCATTATACCTCCATTTGCAAGAAACATACGTTTGCTTTTTGGAGACGCAAACCATTAATAACCTTCCGACTTCAGTCAGGCTTCACTTTATCGTGACATTTACCACATTTCTCTGCGTGCAGTGTGTCTGTGAGTGTTTCATACCCGTGCGAGCAGAAGTTAATAGTTTCATTTCTCACATGAGGTTCATTGTAGTTATTGTACACACTCACACACACATCGAAATCATTCAACAGTCCTGTTTCTTCCAGACCGTGTTTGCCGTACTGGAACACGGTAATTCAATTCCATGTTTAATTCAAACCTTGCCTTGCTGTGTTTTCAATTCTTTTCAAATCTGGCCTTTGTGTGAAGAGAGAAGACACTGTAGCAATACACAACTCTCTGTGTGTGTGTGTGTGTGTGTGTGTGTGTGTGTGTGTGTGTGTGTGTGTGTGTGTGTGTGTTACAGTTGACACTCATTTTTTATATAGGTCTTAATGGGATAGATAAAAATTATTTCGTCATTTATTCACCCTCGTGTTGTACAAAATCTATATGTGACTCTTCAGTGGAACACAAAAGAAGATATTTTGAGAAATGTCTCAGTGGTTTTGTGTTCAAACAATGGAAGTCAGTGGGGGATCGATGTTGTTTGGTTATCAGCGTTCTTCAAAGTATCTTCTTTCGTGTTGTGAAGAAGAAAGAACGTCTTACCGGTTTACAACAACACAAAATCACAACATCATCTCTCTCATGAACGAGCCGTTTCTTAGCAATCATCCAGGTTTGTGCTTTACAGCTTTTACAGTTCCATCATATGGATCCATTTCAGCGCTGATACATCTGAAAATGAAGCGAGGTGGAATTATAACTGACAGGAGTCTTATAAAGTCAGTCCAGATATCATTTTTTCTGTGGTCCTCTCACCTGTCGCTCTCTCTCTGTCTCTCTGTCATGGCAGAGGTGTCAAACGCAGGACGCTGCACCACACCTGTGAGAACTCAGCCGCTTCTCGCTGTGTCTCACAGAACCTACACGCTGACAGCCTGCATGCATGCATGCACTCTGTGTGTGTGTGTGTGCGTGTGTGCAGATGTCGAGCTTTGACAGCAGTACTTCCATTTAGTGTGTGTGTGTGTGTGTGTGTGTTTTCATTCCCTACTGTGTCGAGAGCCCATTAGACACATATGCCAGGACTGTGTGTCCGCCCTCAATCTGTCTGCCAAGCGTCTGCCCGCCCCTGACTTTACGCACACGCACACACTGTAATCAGTGCCGGTCATGAGCAAGCAGACTCACATTCCAGGTCAACATAATCGAATTGTGTAAGATGGGCAATGGAGTGGCTGTGCGTGCGTCAGTCAGTCGTAACCTGAACTTTACTTCTGTGTCATTTCCATGCGCAAACTGTGTTGTTTATGAATTAATAAGATCACATTGCGTAGAAATTGTAATGATGACAAACAGTACGGGATTTATCCGTTGACTATCTGCTTAGAAAGCATTATTACACGGCTCGTTGGAATGCTTGATTCTGATTGGCCAGTCGCGACATTTGCAGGTTCATTATTCCCAGATAACAAGCACTCAAAACTAATAACACACGGTAACCCGGATGCTGCAAATCATTTTGACAGGTACAGTTCAATATTACAAATATGTATTTTTAATAACCTATATGACATTATATTTACAAACGATTCAACCAAATTGCCCGTTCGTGATATTTGAACGTCGTTTCTTACCTTAAGACTGAAAGTAAACGGCTTTTCCTCGTGGAAGGTCTGCATTTAGTAAAAATGAACTAATAAAGGATTTAAAATTCACATTTCATTTCCAGTTTTGCAAGAAGCCGTGTAATAAGCGGGATAATGTACAAGCAGCCGGCTGTTATCGCGAAATAAGCCCCTTCGGGTGTGATACAATATGACCACACTGTCGGTGCTTAACTCTGCAATATCAACCGGCTGCCTGTACATTATCCCTTACTTAAGACATTGTTAAGGCTCTAGGGACAAAGTCTATACCAAGATGTTTGGGCTAAACATCACATGTATCCTTTACAGGAAAGGGAGAAATTGTGATGCAGTTCATTCAAAACCGAAAGTTTTCTGTCTAAATAGTGTATTGCAGTGATAGCACAATGTGATGAGAATTCGTATGTATTTTGCGTAAAATGTGGTTCTACAAAACGTACGTTTACTAACGTTTGTACAAACAATACAATGCAAAATACTGACGTATTGACGACACATAAGACGTTAATTATTTACATATGAACAACTTTACAGACTTACAAATGAACCCTTTGCATATCGTAATCGCTGCATTAACATTTATTTTATTATATTGTATTTATTTGTCATAGGCCTATCAATGGCATTATGTTTTCAATTGCATTTAAGGTTTACTCGTTTACTCATTATGAAACGATTTCGGTTCTGTGTGATTTCTGCTGCCAACTCGTTTAGAAGAAACAAAACTTTAAACTCTTGAAATGAATAACATTTCTGCAATCATTTAACCATTACTCATCATGTAATCTTTGCTTTGTTTGCCATGGAACACAAAGGCGTTTTCTCCAACATGCTGTGACTGACAGTAGAGCCATAAAATACACCAAAAACGCAAAATAATTACAAAAGGAATGAATTTTATTCGTCAGATGTACTCCATATCTTCAAAATCCACTCGACTGCGATGAACGGAACCAAATCCAAGCCTTTATTTGGCGATCTTCATCTCCATCCCGAGCAGCCACCGTTAGCAGCAACACCGGCGCTTGTTACAAAATTCAAAAGTTGCTGGCGGCGCCATCAAGAAGCGTTACGACTAAAAATATAAATCACTTATCGGTACAATTATTGAAACGCACTGATACAAATATCTTAATGAGATACAAGCTTTGTAAATATTTTAAGCTTTTTAGCTAAAAATACGTAGCAATTTTTACGTTTTATTCGTTGTTATACGTCCAAATTAAACGTTTCAGCATCAATAAAAATGTACGTTTTGTGCTTGTAAACTTAACGTGTACAGATAGCTACATATAAACAATGAGATCAGGCTGGATAGCATCATGACAATATAGTTCAAATATATTTTGTTCGATACAGAAAAGTGATACAAATTCTGATGACGTACAAATATTTGGTAAAAAGTGTGATTAATTAGAGGTATGTATGTGTATGGTTATTACAGCATTACAATGTTAGCTTAGCGACATGCTAAGCTCCTCCGTCTGTTCGCGACTGCGTTTCGCATTAGCTACTGGACATCGGTCGTTTATTCAGGTTTGTCATTTAAATGTTGACGAGTGTAAATTGAGCTCAAATAGTAACTGCAGACCCCAAGGGAGCACGAACTCCCAAGTGCCAGAAAGAGGGAAAAAGTAACGCAGCCAGCGTTTAGCATGCGTTTTTACACGCGACGTGAAAGGCCCTAACATTTATATGATAATGCAGTTGTCAAACATGAAACATTTAGCTACTTGCATCACGCTGGTTCTTTCACTCGTCCAACCTCGGCTTCTTTCAATACAGCAAATCCCGCCTTCTTTCATTTGATTGGACAGTAATCCTCGCCTTCATTCAAATGTTTGGCCACCTCAATCCGATATATTGACGAGCTCATTCAGAGTAATATAAATTCAACTTCATTCCGTTTCGACACAGCAAGGTAAACAAAGTAATGTTGTACATTATACAATAATAATAGAGTGTAAATGATTATATGTATAAAATAGATTATCCATGTAATAAATAGATGCCAACTAATTGGGACAATAAAATCTTCTTTACTACCCCTAACCTTACCTACACCTGTTAGCCATTTTCAAATATTTTCCTTATTGTGTTAAAAAAAAATGCTTGTATGATCTGATTTGTGATGTGAAAATGTAGTTCGGCAAAGGAGGGATTCGATCTTGCAACATACGTAGCGTCAAAACTTGTCATGCGTCTTACTCACTAAGCCACTGAAGATTCTGGCGAAGTGGCATCGTTTTTACATTCTAAATTTCTGGTGGATGACCCACTCACATCCGCCCATGGGTAGACCAGATCTGAGATCAGTCAATTTTCTACAGTATTAGACGTCCATGAATAAAACTTGGATGCGGGCCCCCAATCCCCCAGGCCCATATGCACCTGCATACCCAGACGCTACGCCGCTGGCTGTCAGGGATAAAACACTGCTGTTTTCTAATAAATATATATTTTTTATTATTATTCACCATTTTGGTTTGTCACTGCGTAAAAAGAAGTAATAAAGGAGCTTGTTAACTTTGACAACACAGTATTTCACACATTCCCTGAAAAGGGCGAATTTGGACATCTGAGGTTTCGTTAGAATAGCGACGAAAATCAGTTTGAGGTTCATGTTTAGGCTTGATTCATGTTAGGTTGCTGTTAATGCACCATTCACACAGTGTTTTTGTCAAGTTGTGTTTATATTGTTGTGTTGTTCATATTGAGAGACGTTACAACAGGCCATAGCTTATAGAAATCTGGTAGTAAATAGAAACAAATTTGGTAAAATAGCATTAAAATATAAAAAATATATATATATACATAACTGTGATATAATAGTCTTTGCTCATTTGTAGTGAAGTTTCGACAAATCACTATTTGTGTAAACCCCCTTTTATAAAGCAGCTGTCTATTTAGGTAGGAGACAGCAAGGATGCAAATTGTGTGTCTATGTGTGTGTACATATGAAAATGCCCCGTCACTTGTTGGTTCATGCTGGAATGCGTCCACAGATGACACAAAAGCTTTCTCAGATGTGAAAAAAGCTGTCAGGTTCAAAAAGAGAGCGAACAATGGCATAAGACAATTGAGATGCAAATACTAAAAGAAAGATCAGACGGCGAGCTCTTTGCGTACTGCTGTTGAAAATCAAATTCCATCGGTTACTTTTCGGTCTCAGATGCTTTTGTGACGGCGGATCGACTCTGTTTGCGTTCAGCAGTGGATGGCTGGGGTCTGTATGGGTGTAAATGCGACCGTTACTGGCCCCCGCCATCTGTCTGGAGGTAACAGAGCCGGCGGCGTGGGGCCTCTCCGGGGCCAGGTGCGGGGACTCTTACAGTAATTGTACCGTTTAGTCTATTGTGTGAGCGTGAGGTCATGTTGTGTTGAAGCGCGTGTGCGTGTTACTGCAGGGATTGCGTCATGCGTTAAGCACCTGCTCCCAGCACTGTGCGTGTATTTGTGCTGGTACACGGCCTCACTGTGCCTCTTATAATGACCATTATGTGTTTCTCTTCCAGCATCCGTCCAGCTCTGGATCCTCTATTATACGTTTTATAATGACAGAGACAAAGAAATGAAGCCGGGGCATCAGCTGTATTTATGCAGCTGGCTCAATGATCACAGTTTACTACTAACTGTATAGAATCACTGTTAGTTGTGATAGAATTCAGATCTTAAAAGGGAAGAAAAATAAAACTGTCGTAAAATCAGCAACACTTTACAGTGTCTGTTACATTACGTCAACTTTAGCCTGGATAGCCTGTTCATAGCGGGGATATTGGCGATCGTATTGACCAATCAGGACAAGAGGCATACATTTTATAATCAATCAATATCATCAAATTTAAATTCTTTTTTTTCCATTGCTTTTTACTATTTTGCATTGTTACAAAGCCGCTTTACAGTAAATACATATTAATACAGACAGTAGAGACATAAGAAATTGTGAAATGTATAGAATGCATGGTATTACTGCAATTTTTAAATACGACGTACATTGATTGAACTAACCAATCAGGGGTGCGTTTCCCAAAAGCATCGTTAGCCAACTATGGTCGCAAGTTCAGTCGTTCCAGCATAGTTCAACGATTCAAGTGTTTCCCGAAACCCCGTGGTTGGAACTACAGGTCTAGAGCTGTGGTTCGAAACATCGTTCCTTATTATTATTATGACATGTAGACTTACATGCATCATGCTTTTGAACAAAGCAAGCAAGCAACATGCAGTGCATTCTGTATCCATCATTCTAAATATATTCAAATTCAATTTTACATCTTTAGTTTGTCAAGAAAATAGAAGCGCTGTTTTTTGAAAGGTGCGCATGACCCGACGTGCTGTAGGACCCTGGAAAATCCCTGGGCAGAGTGACGTAGGAGGAAACTTGTGAATGAATTAAATATTGTGAAATAAAACAACACTAGCAAAAATAGGATAACAAAAGTAGCCTTTAAAGGTAATGTATGTTATTTACAGCAAGATTCGACATTAATTCGATCTTAACGTATTTATAAGTAGACGTCATTATTGTAACTACACCATTAATTTCCCCAACGATGCATCGTACTATGGTGGTTTAACAGCGAGTTATGTCGTTGTTCGGGAAACGCACCCCTGATCTTACAAGAATTTGAAATTATTTTACGAGGTGGCTAATTCCTATAATTTCGTACAATGATAATTGTACAATAACGTACGATTATTCGAAAAAAGTAATGCTGGAGCCCCTCACCTAACCCCACCCCTAAACCTAACCATCACTGGCACGAAAGCATACCGTACTAAAACGTACGAATAACATCGTACGAATTCATACGAAGTAGTCGCCTCGTAAAATACTTGTGTTGAACTAATTGACAATGTCTGTAGATATGTAATCGGATGATATTTCTCAAGTAGAACATTTTTCATAAGATGTATATTAGCGATACCAAATATAAGAAAATAATCGTCTTGAAATTTGTAATTGGTTTCTAAATAGGAAGATGACTGAATTGGTGACAACTACATCAAATTTAATTGGACATGCATCAGAAATGCAGAAATGTTTTTGTTTATTTCTTGGTTTTTTTTCTGAACCGAAACGCAGATTTTTTCAAGTGTTGTTTTGGGTTTTCTAGTTACCACCTTCTCAAAGCCACGCATTGCTTTCAATAACTTACATGACTTGTCCTGTATATTGTAAGTGTCTTTGAATACTAAAATTTGACATACATAATTAAAAGTGTAATTTAAGACTCTGTAAAAGTGTATGTTACCTAAACACTCTTTACTCACAGCACAGGTTTTATTCACAGTCGTGTGTGTGTGTGTGTGTGTGTGTGTGTGTGTGTGTGTGTGTGTGTGTGTGTGTGTGTGTGTGTGTGTGTGTGTGTGTGTGTGTGTGTGTGTNTGTGTGTGTGTGTGTGTGTGTGTGTGTGTGTGTGTGTGTGTGTGTGTGTGTGTGTGTGTGTGTGTGTGTGTGTGTGTGTGTGTGTGTGTGTTGTAGGTGATCTCTAGTGATCCGTCCTGGGTGCCCACTACAGAGGAGGAGTATTTACACTTTGGAGAAAAAGCGGATTCCTCCAACCAGGCTCTGAAATACATGAACGCTGTTCGGAGACGCAAGGGCCTGTACGTGGAAGAGAAGATCGTGGAACATGCGGAAAAACAACGAACTCTCAGCAAAAACAAATAAACCACCCAACGTGCTTGTTTCATAACACACGAACATCATCACAAACTGAGATTTCGTTCATAAGGGATCCTGTGCACAGTTTTGTATTTTCAATTGGTAGAAAATTGGCTGAAAAACAATGCCCAAAATGTATGTAATAAATACGGCAGCTGGTTGCACAGTTTTGTGAGGCATTTTTGTGAATTCGGACACTATTGAAAGAATATCATTTCTGATATTTGCTGACATTTGTTTCATTGAGTGCTCACCTGAAATGACCTCATATTGTTTTTTTTCCATTACATGGTTTTTAACAGGGTGAAACCCTACAAATAAATATACACGTTTTGGAATTGTGCCGTATCTCCTTATGCAGTTGGGATGGTGTGCCGGGGTCCAGCGGGGTCTGCCGTGCATAATTTACAAGTGTTCTTGAAATCCAGTTTTTAATTATTTTGAAGCCGAGCAGCCTTGAAATCAATTCCCCATCTCTACCTTCTCCCTTACAGACGCTTAAGTCCTACAAAAAAAATATTTGTGTGAAACGCATTTAACGGGATCGGGAGAGTGAAAAAACAACTAGTCCCTGAATGTTGCACAACACCAGACAAAACAAACAACAAAATTTTAGATTGTCTCATATAATTGTCTGTTGAGAAAAATAGTGTATTGCGTTTTAGTTTTTACTTAGAAATCAATGACCCAAGGTTTGCCTTCCAGAAAACTTGCCTTCCCTTTTCACCTGCATGATGTCACCCAGTAGGCGGGGCTTCCTCCAGGTGCGTTGATCTGCATGTTTTCCTAGCCATCTTCTCACAGCCCATGCTGTGCAGGATCTGAGTGCAGGGGTCATTTCTGCAGATCGAAGGCCGGTGGGTAAAGACCTCCACGTTACATTAAGCTAATGGGAGTAATTTAGCGGAACGAATGGCTTTAGTCGACACAACAGACAAAGCCTTCAGATGCTACAGATAAACCTCTTTAACCAATGCAAATGGAACGGTGTGCTCGGGGTCTTACAGCCATTAGATTAAAGCTTATTTACAAGTGCAGACTCGGGGAGAATTAGGAGGAGGAGATGAACTTCAGCTCTGTCTGTGGTGGAATTGTGTGTTGTAGATGTGTAATGTCTATTATGGCTGCCACATAAAATCACCTGGAATATTGAAATAAATGCTCGTCAGTTCTAGAGTTTAATATAGGGGGCAAAATAGGGGCAAAAAGTTGCGTTTTGTATTGACGCCATCAGCTGGTAACTACCACAAGCTGTAACCACGAGAGGCAATGCAATACACAGAGTTTACCATGTTCATTGAGTTTTGCATTTCACAGAAGCAACAGCAATATAGCTGCGGAAAAAATAAGGAAGTTTTGCGTTTCATCTGCATTTCTGCTTTTATTGTGGCAATTGCAGCCCATTGTCTGTTGGATTTCAACAGATACAAATCTCAAGAATTGACCCAACAGAAACGTGAAAGACTAAGAGAATGCAAAGATGCATGAAAGTTGTGAAAACAAATCTGGCTTATTCATTTCTGATCTGATCCTAAAATACATCGTAAAACATTGTATTGTGTTGTTTAAACGTGCACATGGACTTGTTTTCAAGATTGCATCTTTTTTTGCTATTTTGACCAGTTTGTCCAGTTTTAATTTTGTGCAAATAAATGCAGATGAAAAACTTGATTTTAAGAGATGCAACAAAACTAGATTTCTCCACCAAGACCGATAGCCGATTATTAAGATTGATATCTGCCAATACCGATTCTGAAAATGAAATTAATATTAACTTTTTGAATTTTCTTAATTTATGTAATGACGTTCAATATTGAATATCAAACTGATGATGTCTAAACATTTCTAAACATTTTCTATATACAGGGCACGAAATCATAACATTTTTCTTTCCTCTTTTGATTGACAGGGTATTATCGGCCCTGAACATCAGCTGTTTTTAAACTATCGACTAAAATCGTTGCATCTCAACATTTTTTATAGTAAACTTTTTTTTCATAGTAAATTCACAAAAACCAAAATAATTTTGGAGTGGTCTCTTTATTCACTTTCAGCTGTATAACAGAAGACACAAATATTACTTTATTCATAGTTCATATTTCTGTCATATTAATGATTATCAATCAACACAATAATCAATTGAAGATCATTCTTGTAGCATGCGGAGCGTTACTATGGTCATCGACTGACGTGCATTCACACATGAGCACATACTATTCCCATTTACAAAGATTTTAACCATGGCTCATCCAATCAGATTTGAGATCTGGCACTGTCTGTTTCATAATGAGATTTGATCTCCGAGCGAGGAGCAGCTGTTTGCTGAAAATCATATTTTGTAATGTTGATGAGCAGATGAAGCTCCGGATCTTTAGGAAGGATGAGGATCAGACCTCGTGTGCAACTAAACAGTTCATACCCATAACATTCAGTTTCCATTGTTGTGTAAAAGTAGAGCTGGGTGATACAGTAAATAATCACAAAATATTCACAGGGATTTTAGGGCGTAGTTAATAATAAGACTATTTTAATGTTCTTTTAACTGCCTATTTTGTTTTTCTATAAACCATGTCTTTAGTTTCACAAGTCTTTTCTGATGACTCCAGAGTGTAAGAGTGTTAAGATGAGTGTTAAAAAATATCGGGCCTAACAGCTTTATAAATGTTTATTAATTTCAGTAAATCGCTTCAGCTGTTGCTTATTATCGTAAGTGAGGCATTTTCAAACATTTTGATGTTTGAACATTTAAAATCCAATGGCTCATTTACCGCTATATAAAACTCATCTGATATGCAGTCACAGGTGTGTGTATATTGCTTATTTTACGACAGCTTCATCCAAACAGAATTTATTGTGAAAACTGACATTAACAAATAAAACTTATTGTAGTCTGTTAGTGTGAGGTTTGTTCTTAAGTCTCGGTTAAAACTGCGGTGCGTCCTTCTGAAAACAGGAAGGACACTGAAGTCAGATGCTTAATCTCGCTAACCAGACAGACATACAGAACAAATATGACCAGAAGCAACATTCAGAGGATTTGAAGGGTGAGATGCAATTTGAGAAGACGCACAAAAGCAGCTAAACGGGCAGTTGTGGTCTAATGGTTAGAGAGTCGGACTCGTGACCAGAAGGTTGCCGGTTTGATTCCCAGGGCCGGCGGGTAACAACTGAGGTGTCCTTGAGCAAGGCACCTTACCCCTACTTGCTCCCCGGGCGCTGCAGTGATAGCTGCCCACTGCTCCGGGGGTACGTGTGTTCACTACTCTCTGGATGGGTTAAATGCAGAGGTCACATTTCGTTGCCTTGTACCTTCGTACATGTGCAATGACAATAAATTGAATCTATCTATCTAAACACAGACTGAAGTGGGCGTGCTCACAGTGATTGATCATTTGCGGTTATCTTGATGGATGAGTTCACCAGGTGTTTAACAGAAGGACAGAGAAATGTTTGTGAATAGTTTGAGTATGCGCACATGTTTCACACCTCTAGTGCATAAGAATCAATGATTCTAAAGTCAATCGAAGTTGACTCTTGGTTCATCTGTGCATTGTGCCAAATACTGCCTGCTTTTCCCATAGGATATCTTCATACAACAACAATGTAGTTTGCAACAATGTTTTTCTTTTGCGTTCTTGAAAAGGATTGTCAAAACAATCCTTGTGCGGTATCGCTATGAAAAAGATCCGTTTCAAAACTGTAAAACTCATTTTCACACCCAAATTTGCCATTGTTGTGTAAAGTAATAGCCAAAACACACAAGTTTTTTTAGGGGGGATGGTGTCATGTGTACGCCCCCAACGTCAATTCCTGACAGGGATGTCAAACGATTAATCGCGATTAATCGCATCCAGAATAAAAGTTTGTGTTTACAAAATATATGTCTGTGTACTATTCATTTTGTTTTCATAAACACAAAAACATACATATGTATAGGCCTATATATTTAGGAAATATTTTGATGTGTTTATTTATATTTACCAATAATTGAAATTTCATATAAACGTTTATTCATTTTTATATTTTACTTAAATGTATGCATTTATGTGATTGTGTTTATGAATACAAAATTAATATGCACACTACACGGACACATGTTACGTAAACACAAACGTTTATTCCGAATGCGATTAATCACGATTAATCGTTTGACAGCCCTAATTCCTGATGAATTCCTCATGATTCGCTCTAAATGTTTGTGAGTTTTTTATTTCAAAGTGGTCAAATGGATTGCACATTTCACATAGACATTGATATTCATTTCATTACCATACTCAACATATCTTAGTCGATTACTCAAAAATATAATTTTGTTTATAAAGAAAGTGCTATGAAATACTAATTTTTATACGAACGAAAACAGGGACTAAATCACTGAAGGACACCATGTTGCCGTTTTGCTGGTTTCTTGTAGGCTTTCCGACTCCGCTCCAGTATCCGACCTGACAGATGTAGTTTTGAAATAATGCAAATTTCCCCAAGAGTCCCCAGGGTTTTTCTTGATCTCTCCTAATGTAGCACAGAACAATGTCAGTGTCGTAGAATTCCACAAATATAGCCTACCATAAAAGTGTATCACTCACTGAATATTTCCACAGCACCTATTTATGCACTTCAAAAGAAACACTCCAAAACGACCATTTGTTATTTAATAAAAGAACAACACACATATAAAATCCACCTCATGGTGCAGTAGAAATGTTAGACAGGCCGGAGGGAGACGGCACATGAATTATGGATAAGGCTACAGAGTGGTGTGTAGCGCAAAGGCTCATGGGTAAAATTATTGAGTTGCACATCTTCTGTAAAGAGAGCCAGGTGTGGTTTTGCTTATGTATTTGTGTAAATATGTCAAGCTGCTCCATACCTCTCAGTGCCATCCCATAAACTCTCGGTTACTGTTAAAGTAATACACTTACATAATGTTGGAACAGAGTGAAAGCACATTTAGTGATCGTGACCTCATGTTAAAGGAACAGCTCAATCAAAAATAAAAAACATGTATGACTTTCTTTCTTCTGTGGAATGTGAAAATGGAGTCGTAACTTCAAAACACCAAGAACTGAGGTAAAAAAGTGGTCCATACAACTTCTTCAAAGTCATGTGTGAGACGCTGAAAGAATTCATTCACTAATAATCCTCACCTGCTGTGAATCGTTTCAAAATTCAATGTCATTGTCACATGTGTATAATGATATTTGGCACATGAACACGTGTCGCAGAAGATTCAACATCATTGGCAAAGACCGTCTGCCTCTCTCGTGTCCAGACGTGCCAGGTTTGAGTGTGCAGAAGTGTTTATGAGATTTGAGAGCTGTGGCAGATGGGAAGCTTATCGCTAGATATCAATTCAGATTTCAGTTCATCCTTCACACAAAAATGATGTGGAATATTGAACAGGTCATATGCAAGGTTATTTTAGTTTACTAAAATTAAAACATTTCTGTTCATTGAAATCAAATATTGACCTAAAAATTATTGGAAAAACTGAAGTAAAGGAAAAATTGAAATGTTGCCTCAGAAAAAAAGTATAATTAGTTTAAAGCACTAAAATTATAATAATAAATAGAAACTATAATAATAATCTTATATAGCAACATAATCAATTACAAAATGACAAAAGCATATAGCAGATTGGTAAAACTTTAACTAAAATTAACACAAAAATCTAAAAATATAAGCAAATTTAAAATATGAATAAAACTAAATGAAACTAAAATCAAAACTATAATAACTAGTCATATGGACTCCAGGGTCAGGAAATGAGAAACGAGACACATTATTTATTCTATTATATTTTTAAGTTTTTATATTTTATTTATTTCATCATAAATTATATTTATTTATTTATGAATTAGACACATAATTTATTAATTTATATTTACATTTTTTATATATTTTTTTATTATTTATTTTATTATAAATATTTATTTGTTATTTATTTATTTATTTAACTTTTAGTTTTTTACAAACAAATTTAAATCTTTTCTCAAATATGACAGTATATTTTATTTTATATACACCCGGAGGAAAATGTTATTTCTCTAAGCTTTAGGCGGTCTGATGGTGTTCTCGGTTGTGTTTCATCGATATACCAACGTAGTCTCAGATGTTTCTCCTAAAATTGCTTGTCGGAGAAATTAAAACATAAACAAATGAGGAAGTAATTGTTCAAATGCATGTATGGAGGTGTAAACTTAATGTAGATTGTAGAGGTAAAATAATCTGGATTTGGGTCAATTTGATGAGAAATGTTTAAATTCATATTGAGATCTTCAATGATATTGACTTTTGATCGCGGACTTGACAAATCTGAGCTCAGTTTGACACATTGTTGAGATCTCTACTGAAACTAATGACAGAGACATATTTGAGAGATTTCTGACTCTTTAATTCTCAGGAGAAATATCCGAGACGTAGATGAGACTTAAGCAAAAGTTTCTATATTTGCTCTCCATTGAATGTCATTGATGTCTTGCATGCAAACATGACCCCACAGTTTGTCCCCCTCGAACACTTTGCGAGCTGACATTAATTGCCTTTCTTTCCGAGCTCAGCCATCTCTCGCATTACCTCATCGATTTCTCCTGTTACCCAAACCTCACAAGAGTTGGAAGGGGGAAGGACTCGTGCTTGCAGCAGATGCTGCGTTTGTCTAAACCTCACAAAAGCTTTTTTCCCTCTGTTTTCTTAAGTATGTTCCTGAAGCCCTGAGGGAGCCCGCCCGTGACCCTCACCTCTTGGGTTTCCATTGCCGCTGCGTATGGATCGCTCTCGACTGTCTCTCTCTCTCTAGTGATTCATTAGATGCAGAAGAGAGCGCGCTGAGACAATCAACGGCTAATGCGTTTCCCAGAGCTCCTGCTCAACAATCCCCTCATCTTTTCTTATTCGTGTTTATTTTTCTGCTCTTCATGAGCATTTAGAGAGTTGAGCAGTGGTCCCGCTGTAAACGGCTCGGATGCGAGGATATTAACGGGCTGTCGGGTAGCGAGAGTCTCGCTTCTCTGCGCGGAGGTGGTGTTTCCCCATGGGTCCGTGGCAGGGCGGTGGGCCCCGCTGGCAGGTGCCCGATATGGGCCGCATAATATGCCTGGAAGTAAGAGGCTAAATGTCAGCTGATGTGTGCCAGACTGCGGGGGAGGGGATCCAGGGATGTTGGACTCACTTGTTTTGAGAGTGAGTCAATTCGTGTACATGCATCTCGGTAAAAAAAATGGACTTTAAAGGTGTTTTATTGTATGGATGGTATATTGCGTAGGCTGTGTGCCATTTTGAAAAAGGAGTTCGCTGCACTGGCAACAAAAAGTAGCAAAAAGTCACAGATGGTATACAGTATATATATATTTAGTTAGTACTACATTTGTGACATCACAACACATTGTTTCACACACAAAAATATTAGTGTTTTAAGTATGCAACAAATCAGCTACAAAATGTCAAAAGCTACACTTTGTTGAAAATAGTTAAGCTACTTTCACGCTACTGCAGAACATACAAAATTAAGATTACCTGTGGCTAACAACATTTTATTTGTCAGAGAGAGTAATGAAGCTAAATGAAAAAACAGTCGAGGACCAGTGTTGGTTAAGTTACTCTGAAAAAGTAATTAATTACTAGTTACTAATTACATATTCAATAGTGTAATTAGATTACTGTACAAATTACTCTCTCCAAAAAGTATTTAGTTACTTATTACTAATTACTTTCTATATCCGACATCAACCTGGATTAGTTAAGTGATTGAAGGATAGACATGAAACGGCTCTTTTAATTCATTCAAATAAATAATATTAAACTACATAAAGTACTCTTATTAACTGACCAAAGTATTACAATTGTGAAAATTATACATTAAAGCACGAATTTTAAAGTTAGACTTTGAATTTTGATGTCAGTTCCACTATTGCACACATATATTACACAAAGTATTTAGTTTGATTACATTAGAAGTAACTGTAATTAAATTAAAGAAAAAACAAGAGTAATCCCTTACTTTACTTTTTCAAGGGAAAAGTAATTAAATTACAGTAACTAATTACTTAGTAACTAGTTACACCCAACACTGTCGAGGACTTTGCATGAAGTCTTTTGCTGTGTTCACACCAAACGCGAAGCAGCTCTTTATTACGGGAAAAGTTCGTTATTTTCGCGCAAGTGACAAAAACATTGCCCGACGGGGAGTGTCTTCACGCGTCCGGACCTTTCAAACAGTATGTGTCAAATGATATGATACAGTTAAGATTAGCTGTAGCTAACAACATTTTATTTGTCGGAGAGAGTAATGAAGCTAAATGAAAAACAAGTCGAGGACTTTCCATGAAGTCTTTTGCTGTGTTCACACCAAACGCAAAGCATTTGCACTTTATTACTCGCGGGAAAAGTTAGTTATTTCCAAGTGACAAAAACATTGCGCGACGGGGAGAGTCTTTACGCGTCCGGACGTGTCAATCAGTAGGTGTCAATGAGCTCTTCGCGTAAATTTCTCGCTCGAGTTTTTTCAACTTGCGCGGAAGCCCCGCCCGATTCGTGTCGCCCTGCGCTAGTTCGCAAATCGCTTTAATTCGCGTTTGGTGTGAACGCAGAATTACTGAAGTGTTCGATGTGTTGATGTAATTCCACTAAGATAGGAAGTTAGGGCGGGACATATTGAGTGGCCCCTCCCCTTTTAAAATAAAAGAAGGTTTAGTTTACCTCACAACTTAAAATTCGATGAGCAGCTGAGGTGAAGATTGCTGCCATGAAAATAGTTGATCCATATCGGCGGATATGCTTATATTTGTGAATTGTGCCATTCATCTTGGACTATATCTAGTTTATAGATGTCCTTAAAGGGATAGTTAACCTAAATATGAAAATTCTGTCATTTATTTACCCTGATGTCATTCCAAACATGTATGACTTTCTTTCTTCTACAAAGCACGAAAGAAGATATTTTGAAGAACGCTGATAACCAAACAACATTTGACCCCCATTGACCAATGATATGAACCCAAAACCACTGAAACATTTCTTAAAATGTCTTCTTTTGTGTTCCACTGAAGAAAGAGTCACATGCAGGTTTTGAACAACCAGAGCCTGTTTTTTTCTCTTACAACCAACTACGAACCATAATGCTTCTCCATTCCACCGGATAACATCATAAACCCACCGCAAAGTTGCAGCGCAGCAGGTTTGTGTGGACCAGATGACTTCATTGCCTCGTGGAGATGCCATTTTAACGGCCCGGGGCTCTCGGAGGCTCGTGAGATCACTGAATCTCTCCAGGAGCTGTAAAGCCACATTACCAGCAGACTCGATTTGTCATAAAAATAAGCCGTTTCCTTTAGCAGTCATGTGTTTTCTCTGGCAGTGCCATTATAGCCTTGGCCGTCTGCCCGTGCTCATTTAAAGCTCCTTGTTGTGTAAGCCGTCCCTTTAGCGATTGAACAGAGACGCCGATAGCAGGACGACACGCTCCAGACTTATCATTGCACACGTATGTACGCCGACATGTGAGCAGAACACTTGCATGTAGACCAGAAGTTCTTCAGTGGTTGCAGCTTTCTAACCAGAATCATGTTTATGTGAGTTTACGTGATGCATTTGGCAAACACGCCACTAAAAACTTCATCTGAAATGTAATTGGGTTCAGATTCAAAAATGGTGGATCAATAAATAATATGATTATTATTTATTTGGGTAAACATTTCTATATAAATGTTCTCCTATAGTGTAACTCGTGTATGTATAGAGAAAGCCAAATCAATTCAAAACTCACCCTTGTCATAAAACATAATAAGCGAGTGAAGAAAGAACCGTTTCGCTGTTTTATGGGAACGTTAATGACTTCCATGCCATTACAAATAAAAACATACTTCCAATGTCTGCACAAGCTGTGTATGTCATTTTGAGCATGAAATATGTTGTGGAGGTTTAACATGTTTTGACTGGCTCGGACAGTTGAGTTCAGCCATGTCAACTGTTCATGTCCTGTTAACACTCGGTTAATAATAATAATATAACATGTTTATATAATTCATTAGAATGTTCATCTGTCAGCTCGTTATCATTGAGCTCATTTGTCTTAAATGTCCCGAGACGTGTGTGTTTTTTACATTAGCGTTTCTAGTTTTCCTTATCCGCTCTCGTAGTCATCATTTGAACCGTCATTAAGTAAATCACACGCGGAATCATGAGTGCTGCTTTTCTCAGACTCAAGTGAGTCTTTATTCTTGACTGTCGAAAGGAGACTTCAATGATATTCATAATTGAACCTGGATTTTAGTGTAAGACGCGATCCGTGCTCGACAGCCAGACTTCACAGTGGTTTCCTTTTTAATAGATTTGATCTTTTCTGTTTTATTCTCTTATAATGCATTTATACTTGAGTGAGGCTAACGAGGGAAGCGTGTGTGCATTTAGCAGCTTTTAGGAATTACTTCACAGTTTGACAGTGTGTGTACTGTATATAAAATCTTAAATTCCTCAAAATACACATTGAGTTATGTAAACGTAATATCTGTTTTGCTTAAACGTTTCTGTCATTTAACATTTTACTAATTCATTTTCTAAGTAAACGTAGAACCCTCTTATACTGTAGATTTTATTGACTAAATTTAGTGTATTTTGGGCTTAGATTTGATTCATTTCACATTAAATAGTAATTTATGTAAAAGTTACTTTTACATATTGTATAAAAACTCTTTATGTCAAGTTAACAATTTTGACAACATTGTAGCTAGATTTGGTGTCTTTTCAGAACCCTTAAGCGACTTTTTGTTGTATTTATAAAGCTCCTGGCCAAGTTTTTGGACAAATGTTAGCTTCTTATGCTGCATTCACACCAAACCTAAATTAAGCGATTTTGCGAGAGTAAATTACAAACAAAGTCGATGCAAAGATGTGACGCGAACGCCGGGCGATGCGAATGATGCGAGTCTTCCATTCAACTCGAGCAAGAAATTTGCGCGAAGAGCTCATTGACACCTAGCCTACTGTTTGACACGTCCGTCCGTGTGAAGACTTCTCGCCACGTGATGTTTTCCGAGTCACGCGCGCGGAAATAACAAACTATTCCCGCAAGTAATAAAGAGCGAGGAACGCGATGCTTCGCTTTTGGTGTGAACCCAGCATTAAATTGTAGCGCTATACCCCCCCCATGAAAAAGTGGCTAATGCAAACGTGATGGCCTCATTGATATGCTTTATTAAAATGCATTGAAAATAGTTGGAAATGCTGAAAACTAAATGCGAATTTTAAAAATATACAAAATAATTACATTTTTGATGGTGTGTCATTCACCACGTGTTATGTTTTCAAACATTCTTCTCTTCTGCTATTGGTTGGCCAAACAGGAAGTCCTAATGTTATTGGCTATGCCAGTGTTAGAAGACTGTACAGCTTGGAATGCTCAAACAAACGGAAGCATTTTTTTACAGCTATAAATGCATAACATATAAATATCACGAGAAAGGATATTTACATAATAAACCTACAAATTAAATATAGCTTTTTTTCATTCCGTCTGCAACCTTTAGTGATTTCAAAGCATGCAGCCATTGCTGATAAATAATCAAATCTCCCTGCTGTCTTGTGTAGTCATGACCTGACTGTATTTCATCATATCAGTCACGTTATACATCAGCAAAGACGTGAGTGCATTTATAATCAAGACTGATGTGTAAAATGCATGCAAACAATAGTTCCAGATTATAGAGCTTTTATTATACTTCTAGTTCAACTCACGAACGTTATACATTTCATTGGTGTGGATAATGACCGCGGAGATGTCAAAAATGTTTTAGGCCAAATGAATAAAATATGCCATGTTGCAATCCCTCCTGTCTATCTAAAATTGAAGCCATTTGAGGTATTTTACAGTCATCGTGTCAGCCATTCCAGCGTCAGCGCTGCTATCCCAAAATTAAATCTGTTACCAAACGCTGCAGGGAAAGTCAAATCTTATTTGGATTTTCCTCCAGAACTTCGTTTTCCGAGCTTTACGAGTCCAGAGGTGGGGCGCCGATCGGTATCGCACGCCAATGGCTTGGTTTTTTGAGCCATTCCCTTTCGGCCTGGCTTTTTGTACCTTTCCCCTTTAAATTGAATTTTCAAGCCATTCGCTCTGATTCGATTTGGAACGTTAAGCGGGCCGTGGGCACTTCCATTCTTCTCCCCCTGTAGCGAGAACCTCCCGCTTAGCCTTTAATCTGTAATCAATTTGTTTGCGGTGTGCGCGACGCTCCTCGCGTGTGTATGTTTCACAGTGGTAATTGTGGCACGGAGGTCGCCGAGCTCCAGATTAATGCACGCTAGAATTAAACAAACTAGACTCACGGACCAATTATGTAGGCAGAGAAAACGAGAGGGGAGCCTTTATTTCCATCCGACTCAACATCTACTTTGTCGTTCACCTCCTATTCAGTCTTTTCCTTCTTATTTGTCTCGGATTTGAACATACATCCCCCTCCCCGTCCTTTCTTTTATTTATTCTCACTTTTTCTGCCTTTTTTCAGGAGGGCCAATTCCATTTGTACGCCCACACGTTCGTATCCCATGAATCCCCTCGGCGGCACAGAGTGTTTGGTACTGAGAGAGTGGCTGCATTAGTCACATTTGCACATCCTTACTAAGAGACGTCTGTACATTTTAAAGGAGTGAATGACTGGTGACCAGCCGTAACCTCTCTTAACTTTTGTTTTCAAAGCTTCAGCTTCAGACTTTAATTGACTAATCTATATCTGTCTGTCTGTCTATTCATCTATCTGTCCACCACTCTGTCCATCTAACCAGTCTGTCTATCTGTCTGTCTGTTCATTTATCTGTCCATCTCCATCTAACCATCCAGTCTGTCTATTGTTGTGTGTGTGTGTGTCTGTCCACCACTTCGTCCATCTAACCTGTCTGTCTCTGTCTGTCTGTCTGTCTGTTCATTTATCTGTCCATCTCCATCTAACCATCCAGTCTGTCTATTGTTGTGTGTGTGTGTGTCTGTCCACCACTTCGTCCATCTAACCTGTCTGTCTCTGTCTGTCTGTCTGTCTATCTGTTCATTTATGTGTCCATCACTCCATCCATCTAACCATCCAGTCTGTCTATCTGTGTGTGTGTGTGTGTGTGTGTGTGTCCACAACTTCGTCCATCTAACCTGTCTGTCTGTCTATTAATCTATCTGTCCACCACTCCATCCATCAAACCATCCAGTCTGCTATCTGTCTGTCTGTATGTCTATTGATCTGTCTGTATTTCTATCTATCTATCTATCTATCTATCTATCTATCTATCTATCTATCTATCTATCTATCTATCTATCTGTCTGTCTGTCTGTCTGTCTGTCTGTCTGTCTGTCTGTCTGTCTGTCTGTCTGTCTGTCTGTCTGTCTGTCTGTCTGTCTGTCTGTCTGTCTGTCTGTCTGTCTGTCTGTCTGTCTGTCTGTCTGTCTGTCTGTCTGTCTGTGTATCTGTCCATCAATCCGTCCATCTAACCATCCAGTCTGTCTATCTATCTGTCTGTCTGTCTGTCTTACTGTCTGTCTGTCAATTCATTTAGCTTTCCATCACTCCATCCATCTAACCATCCAGTCTGTTTATCTATCTATCTGTCTGTCCGTCTGTCTGTCTTACTGTCTGTCCGTCAATTCATTTAGCTTTCCATCACTCCATCCATCTAACCATCCAGTTTGTCTGTCTTACTGTCTGTCTGTCTATTCATCTATCTGTCCATCACTCCGTCCATCTAACCATCCTGTCTTCTTGTCTGTCTGTCTGACTATTCATCTATTTGTCCATCAGTCCATCCATCTAACCATCCAGTCTGTCTATCTATCTCTCTGTCTGTCTGTCTGTCTGTATGTATGTACAGTATGTCTGTCTGCCTGTCTGTCTTTCTGTCGTCTATTTGTCCATCCATCCGTCCAACTATCTATCATTCCACCCAGTCTGTCTGTCTGTCTAACCTTCTATCTGTCTATAATGCATGTATACCCACATTGTGATGTGTTTTTGTGCTGTGCCGAAGAGGCTTGGTACAATAAAAGAAATAAAAATAAAATTATTTGCTGCTATGATATTGCTGGTATCAAACTGAGAGAGATTGATGAGGTTTCTCTGGCAAACAGCACTCGAAGCACTTATAACTCACTTCAGTGAATGTGTTCATGATGCAGCACTGAAGAATAAACTACACCCTGCAGAGAGACAGAGAGAGAGACAGACGGGGACAGTGTTTGTTTCCACCTTGGTGTGTCCCACAGTTCCATGTGTTTGTCACCTGTAATCAGATGTCCTATCTTGTACATTTAGGTCACACACTTAAAAATGTATGAAGTTCACTCTATTGGATGTAACAAAATACAAAACCATATTGCATCTGCAAGAAGCAAATAATACTGGACCTATTCTTATTGATCATTTCTCTGTTTGTATCACATTGTACTTGTGAGCTATACAACCAGGATACCAGGATATGTAGCAATATGTTATGTCTTCTTATTAAGTCTGATTGTTAAAAGAATGGCTGTATAACATGTGTAACATTGCCCTCGTGTAGTATATAAACCTTTATAAAAGTTTATATCAGGCTAGTGGCATCCATTACAGAGGGTTTCCTTTTCTATACCCCCACTAAAACAATTTCCATCTGGCCGGACTCAAGCAAGACAGCCTTACAATTACCACACTCCAATTCACAAGAGAGAGAGAGAGAGAGAGAGAGAGAGAGAGATCAACTCCACCATCTCAAACAGAAAACACACCTGCACTCGCACAGAGAGAGAGAAATATACATGTCTCACTGATGGATCTGGCTCGTCCACCCACACAAACTCTTCAAACACTCGGTCGAACAGCACACAGAGAGAGTGAACGAATCAAAAATGAGCTATAGACGTTCCCGCTCACGTCTGGAGATTTTTCTGGACCGAGGCAACTCCCCCACACCATCTTACCCGGAGCTTATAAAAGACCAGGGATGTTTATGCGTCTGACTGCGCTCTCTTTCTCTCGACAGCCGTTCTTTGCTTTTAAAACCATTAACCCTGCCAGCTAATGTCATGATGGATTTCATAAGCCAACGCTCTTAGGGCTGCCAGTCCAGACATCAGACACAAGCTGACAAAAGCTCCTATAGCTTGAGCAAGAAGAGTAGGAACATAAACACCATCCTTGAAAACAGCTCATAAAATTCCACACTGTAGAAACATGGAAATAAGATTCTCTTTAATCATAAACATTTATATATGTTAAAATGTAAGCCTGATGATTCAGTGTTTACAATATAAGCCGTAGATCTCAGAATGATATTGAACTTTGATCTTTTATCTCTGGATGAACATCTCTGCTACATCATGTTTCAAAACGATATTGTATGAAGGGAACATGAATGTAGGTTGATGATGTGATTTTTTTCTCATCAAAATCTATTTACAAAAACAAGATATTAATACGCATGATTTTTAGTAATATTGATGTATGTTGTATTTAATACATAATCAATTCAAAATCAGGTGGGGTTTGCAATAACACCATGTGCATATTAAGCTATCAGGGAACATTTTCAGAATGTTTTCTAAAGGCTCAAAGTTATTAAAAATGTTTCTGCAGTAATGTTAGAAGAACGTTTTATCAACATTATATTGTTAAACATTGGTATAATACACTGGTATAAAAACGTTGTTCTTACATTGTTTTAATGTTTAAAACATTCAGAAAAAACAATTTCATAATTTAATGTCAACGTTAGCAAAACGTTCATATAACATTTCTGATTTTGTTGGCATAGTACTCTGTATATATTTTCCATAATTTCTCCATAATTGTTTAATATATTTGATCATTTTTAAGTTTCATGCAGGTGTGCAGAACAAGATGTGCCCATGATGATGTACACACACCATGTTGAATTTTTCCTGCATCCATATTTGACCTTTAACGTACAAACGACAACCACGGAAATGATCTACTCAGGTTTTGGTACCTACCCTACACTTGATAAGAGACACCCAGCTAATAATAAACAAACCCCACTTTGTTTATTTTTTGACTGTGATTTATGATGGCTTACGTGTTTCCGTGGCCTGGTTGCACACTTCAGACTCTCAGCAGATGCAGTATGTGTTCGGGTATTGTTTCAGGAATACTGTGCATATTCACACATACTGTTTACTTGTTGTACTATTTTTGTATTGTACTTGGTAGAGCTATGCATTTACAAACATGGGGCTTTTTTAAAAGCATTTTGTTCAGATCAAATGGAGAAAGTCCAAACAAGCAGTTTGATATTTATGGTTCGAGAATATGTAAGCATAATTAATAGCATTCAAGTACGCGAGGATAGTGTTTTACACTTTTTTATGGTTACAGTGGTTGATTTTGTTCAAAATCTTTCTAGAAAATTTAAAAAATGTATGAACCCAACATGAACGTAAAGATTACTAAATGCGTATCTAAAACGAAGACAGATCTTTTTAAAATCTCAGACATCCTTATTTGTCATTGATTTGTCATATAAAAGAAACGATGCTATTCTGGGATGTTGTTTTGTCTGGGCACAGACAGCTGGTCAGGCTGATCTGATGAAAGGAGTGGCAGAGCACCTGATGCCCACTGCCCGCCTCTGCCAAAAGAGACAAATGTCCACCCTTTGACCCCGGGAGAGATAACCCAATGAACTTTTACAGCGTGTTGAGTTTCACCCTACACTTTAAAATATTTCAAATAAGTTCTGTTATGTCTAAAGGACCCACTAATAAATATACAACAATATACAATCATAAAAACTACATTTCAATTATATAAGTAGCTTTGTGCATTAAAAATACACTGTAATAAAACTTAATTTTACAGATTTTTTCTGTTCTTTTTTTTTTTTTTTACAGTTTTTCCACATGTAATGTTAAAAAACCTGTAATTTATGGAATTTTATTTTTTTTACAGATTTTTCATGTATTTTTAAAAATACGGTCAAAAAATATAAAAATACAGAAAAGACTGCAAATTTACAAGAAAAATGGTGAAAACATGTAATTTTATTGAATCGATTTTTGGAAGTTCTTGGTGTTACATTATAGGTTCTTCAGATCAACATATTGGTATTAGGGTTTGTTCAGAAGAGGTTGTTAACAATGCTAAACGCACATACTAAAAACACACAATAAAATAAAACTTTAAAATCAGAAAAAAAATGTAAATATTAATAAAAAAATATATAGATTATATAAAATATATAATATATATACATTTCAAATTCAGTTTGATTCTGTAAATACTTCTGCTTTATTTTAGAACCTGGTTGGGTTGTAACTTGAGAACCAGAGAACCACAGTTTTAACGCACCAACACAGCGAAGATTTTCTAAAGAACGAGAACATTTAAAGTTCTTTGTTGAAAGTTAACAGGTTTCTGGGATGAGTTTGCAAAAGCCTGTTTGATCGAACGCAAGCTTTGTTTGTTGAAGCACAGATGGAAGAGTTGAGAGAGAATGAGAGTTTAAGGAGAACTGATGGACGTGATGTGAAATGGTGCTAACTCATCCCTCTACCTTCCATCTCCGTCCTCTCTCTTTCATCAGGGTCTTGGTGTGTTTCGTGCCTGTGAGCTCTTCATTATGCTGCGAGGTGTTGTTGTGTTGTCTGGAGATATTGATCTGACCGTGACAAAGGGACTTTTTAAAGGGCCGCTTTGACTGCGAACTCTGTGAGTGACAATTTCATTACGTTTCTTTGCCGTCGGCTTCGAACGTTCCAAACTGCGTCTCTTACAACTCGTACAGTAACCTCCAAAGTCTGGCTGTCAGTGGGCGTACGGCGAATACAGACACCCCAGCTGGTGCCAAGTGGATGTTTCTGCCAGAGAGCGTCCAACTTTTTAGTGCCTCTATGCAAATGATGTGATTTGTCTGACGAGCAAAAGCCAATTTTTGGATTGCAAAATTAACTTTCAGTCATCCAATTCAGCTTCACGTTAATGATTGTTTTTATCCTTCACGGTGCGAAAAGAACACAAAACAAGGGCATTATAAAGCAAGTACAACGGATAGAAACCCAGCTTTTGTTTTTGTTTGGTGTGCATTGTTCTGGCAGACTGCTTTTAAACAAAGGGGTTACAAAATGTGTTGCTTTTTGTTGCCTTGTCATAGTCATTTTGTTGTGTGTATATGCAGACTCGTTTACTACAAATTTTGGTAAATTTAGTGGGTCATCTAACAGAAAGTTTCCATGCATGGGAACCGTATTTTTATATTATCTTAATATAATTTTTTTTCTCATTCTGGATGATTGGGTTTAAATAGAAATGACAAACCAACGAACAAACATGGACATAAACCCTAAAAATAAGACACTCTCTATGGACAAGTATAAAAATGTAAACCTATAAAAGCCCAAATCTAATGTAAAAGGTGTGCTGTGTTCAATATTTACTGTCCTACTTTGCTCCAGTCAATGTCAAAAACGACATCTTTGCCATTACTTTGAATATCGTGTACAATATTATGCAGTCATTTATGCACTGAAGCATTAGCGTGGCCTTTTCTTTAACTATTACCTCAATGCCACATGTTTTTATCTGTTTGAAACAATAACGACGACATTTTACAATGACAGGGAGGTTAGTGGAGAATTGTCACCCTCCAACATTTGTGTCCATTTCATAACATGTCTGATTCATGAGTACCACTTCAAAGCCAAACACCTGTAATGCAGTGGTTCTCAAACTGGGCGCTGTGGCCCCCTGGGGGGCCCCACGATGGATATTTATGATAAATTTCAATATTTCGTAAAATGCCACAAAATCTGTGGCCCCTCTGGATCCATCGTGGGGCCCCCCAGGGGCCACAGATTTTGTGGCATTTTACGAAATATTGAAATTTATCATAAATTTTGTGCAATCAAACAGCAGAAAAATAAGCCAACCAACCAAAAGAATTGATGTTCCAGCATTGTATAACTGAATATGTCACATATTACATTGCAAGACAAAGCAAAGCAAAACGAAACAGCACAGGACAGCAAACACAAGGGCATTAAATAGGGGAACTAACAAGGGATAATTAAAAAAGTTAGGTGTGGGTAATGAAACAATGATGGGAAGCTAGACGAGGAAACTAGGGGGCGGGGTCAAGAGATGAGACAGGAGGACACATGGCCATCATAAACAAACAATGACCATGCGGCTCCACACAAAACACGTGGGGCTGTCATGACCCTGCCACAAGACTAGAAAAGCATGACAAGGTGAGGCAGGATCATGACAGTGATGTTAAATTTGTGGTTAATTTGTGTTTAAGACAGTTCTTGAATAGAGACAGCCAGAATCAAATCCGTTCACATTGTACAAATCCACATGCAATAACCAATTCGTAAAATAGTAAGGAATTCCAGTGAGATCTGGGTGAACATTTGGTGCCGGTAGCTGTTCACAATGAATACAACTCGAATTTGATCAATTTATGTTTTTAACATTTTTTACTTTCACGTACAGTTAAAATCGCCAGTGTTCAAAAAGGTCAAATGAACACTCGCAGTGTATATAATCCACACTCTCAACGTGTGGATATATATACACTGTCAGAGTTAATTTAACATTTTGGAACACTGGCGATTTTGCTGTGTGGTCAATGTTTTAATTCATTAAAGATCTCATGAAAATTGTTTAAAATGTTTGTATTATGTAAATATATTTGAATGGATTTACTGTGTATAAAATAATACCACGAAAATAATACAACTAAAAGCAACCAAAAAATGAATTAATACATGTTTATTATCTATCTGTCGTGATATCAGCTTTTGCTCCCACAAGTGTGTCAGCAACATGACTAATAACAAAACGCTACATTTGGCAGACTTGTTTCTCTTTTGAAGCCGAGCCAGATTCATGAGTCAGTTTTCCTACTTTATTCATTTTTGACCAGTGGGCACCAAAATATAAAGACTGAGGATTGCATTTCACTTTACAGTTTATATTTATACAGCAAATAAGAATCCACCTTCAACTAAAAAACGGATTCATGCTTCATATTTTGGTAACCTTAGGTCTCATCAGTCAAGCCCATGAAGATAAATAAAAATGACATTTTTAGTTTTAAAAGAAGGTGATGGAGTTGGAGTAAGTTATTTTCCTCAGCTGCCGGGCTGTGGTCTATATAATGACTTTGATTCGGACGGTCTGGGATCAGGGGCGCAACTGTGACCCGTTTTTCCTGCTTTTTTAATGACGCTGAACAATTTGGGCATCCAGGAGAGCAAATCCACCCAGACCTGCTGAACTGCGGCAATCGTGTTAGGCGCCCCCTTCTGGTGTCCGTGCGTACTGCGACCTTCTCGTGAACAGCTGCACGTCAAACAGTAAACATCCTGCAGCACCATTTAACCTGACATTTCTGGAGCGAACCTTGTGATAGTATTCACATCATGAATGTGTGCGTGCAAGTGTGTGGGAAACTAAATTCAGATCTGCTGAATCGACAAAACAAAAGATGGGCGAGAGGCTTTGCTGGATTTGATTTAAAGATCATTCCCTCATCGGGACTGTATGGGAGCCAGTCACTGTGATCAGATAGCAGAGCGCTAAAGAAATAACCACAAGTTGAGAACAGGGCCTGCATTCAGAGAGAGCTCTACCTCTGCGCAGGACTGCTCTACTGCGCTGCGCGGGCGCGCGCGAGAGAGAGGCAGTCGCTCTTTACGGCCTGGCCGTCTTCCAAGCGGCAATCAATGCAGTCTGGAGTCAACTTCAAATCTGATTCCCGTTTGTCCACCTCAAGACACTCCCTAAAAACACAGTAACTTTCCTTTTATCCCGGGTGAGCGCATAATATTCTGTTTCGCTCCTTAAATGAATCCAGCTGACGCGAAAATTGAGCGGTTGACCCAATTCTGTGTAAAAACACGTATACAACGTGTTATTGTTTACATGATAAATCTGAGAAAGGCACCACGACGTTCAGCTCGCAATAGATTTGTTTATTGTGCGTTAACGGAAAGTTGACACTCCCAACAAAGCTGCGGGAGCGCGAGCCATGAACTTTGCCCCACTGACAGACATTACTTTTTCCGAAACGCTGAAGGGGTTTTCCGCACTTCAGGAGTGAAAATTGTCCTGGATTCATTTATTTTGAACTGCAAAGACATAATTAATTATGGTGTGAAGGTCTAAGTGTTGCCGTTGGAAGGATTTCACCCAGAAACGAAAGTTCAGTCGTCATTTACTCACTTGTGTTTTTCCAAACCTGTCTGTTGTTTTCTCTGCGAAACACCGGAAAGAGATTTCTGGCA